>NC_090074.1:4570877-4730898 GCF_038355195.1 Osmerus mordax | reverse complement strand
GAGACACACACACACACACACTCACAAACGCTCTGAAGCTGTTTCCTAGCCAGGCTTGATGACGTCATCCCAGTGGACTGAGGGGGGAGGAGCTTAGAAGGAGCAGGGGGACCCAGGAAGTTGGCACGCTTGTCCCTGAGGTGAGAACTCTATCCAGGGCAACAACATCCACCTGGGGTTTACATAACAGCCTCAGCCAGCAGCACAGCCAGCACTGGGGGGAAGGACAGTCAGATGTGTACTAACCTGAAGCGCCAGCCTCGAGCCCCAGAGCTCTGCACTGGCGCTAAAGCTCAAAATAAGGCTTTATAAACAGCTTTGCCCAAGGAGTATGTGTGTATTTTCAGTGTATAGCGTGTTATGACACGACTGTCAACAAGAAGTGAGATTTGAGGTCTGGTAAAGAGCTCCCACGCTGCAAGCTTACCTTGACATCGTGACTGTTAGAAGGATCGTTTTGTTGGATTCAGGCTCGACAACAAATCGGAATGGGCGGGTATTTGGTTTCCACAAGGGGGTATTTTGTACGTGGCTCTCTTGTACAAACCCTTATAGCTAAAATAATGGAGGGGGCACATTCCATTTTGGGGGGGGGGGGAGGGGGGGGGGCACTGGCTTAAATCCGACCCTGGTTGCATTTCCTTTTTGTTTTCCAGCGTTACATAATCAGCCCCGTCATTCTGTCGACCAGGGGAGGGGGGGGGGGGGGGGGGGGGGGGAGGGGAGGGGCTTGTTTCCAGCCGTGGTGCATCCATGCATGCTTCTGGTCTGGGGAGGTTTCTGAGCGTTGGCAGAGTCAGTGGGGACTGTGACTCCTATTACTCAGCCTCCTAACTCCAGGCTGTGAGGCTGTTCTGTGTCCTCATGCTCCGCTGCTTCGGTCTGGACTGGGGTGAAGGGAATGGGCCGGGGTGGGGGGGGGGGGGACGTGGGCGGGGGAGGGAGGGAGGTTCCAGGCTCTGGGTCCCAGTGGAGCTCATTTCATCATGCTGATTTGTGCCACAGCTGTGTCGAGAGGAGAAGGAGGAAAGAGTCTTGTTGGCTTCAGGGACTGTTCGCCTGCCTGCCTGCCTGCCTTACAAACTGTGCCTGCCTGCCTGCCTGCCTGCCTGCCTCCTGTCTGTCTGTCTGTCTGTCTGTCTGTCTGTCTGCCTGTCTGCCTGTCTGTCTGTCTGTCTGCCTGTCTGTCTGTCTGCCTGTCTGCCTGTCTGCCTGTCTGTCTGCCTGTCTGCCTGCCTGTCTGCCTGTCTGTCTGCCTGTTTGTCTGTCTGTCTGTCTGTCTGTCTGTCTGCCTGCCTGTCTGCCTGCTGTGTCTGTCTTGGAATGTGGCTGCCTCCCCACCTGTCTCCTTGTCAGTTTGCATGTCAATCTAACTGTCGTCCTGCCTGTCTGTCTGTCAGGCCGTGTCTGTCTGCCTGTCGATCTGTCTGCCTGTTTCTCCACCTTCACCTCTGGTCTGGGCGGGGTCACATCACCAGGGGGCCGTGTCAGCGGAGAGAGATGCTGTTGTGTTTCTTTTATCCGGCTCCCAAGGCTCTGAACTCAGTAATGTGGTTGCTCTTTCATCTGTCATGGCTGACTGGTGTTGGGTGTCAGAAGCTTGAACTGTAGTGAAGTGTGGGGTAACAGGAAACGGCGCGTGTCTCTGAGCGTGTGGGTTTATCGGTGTGTCTGTGTGGACGTGTGTGTGTTCATGTGTGCGCACGGGCCTGCCCGTGTCCGTGACATTGACGTATTCTATCGGACATTGATCTAGTGTGTGCGAGGGGGAGTGATGGGGGTGTGTGGATGCTTTTGAGGCGAGATCACAGACCGGTCTCTCCTCGCTCCCTCCGTCTGCCGTGAATCTGTTCTCTCTCCTGCTCGGCTTTGTAAAAGGCAGAGACAGCCTCCTTCTCCTAACTACGAGCCCACACGCCAGGCCTAAAAGCGGACTTGGGCGCCGAAAGCGAGCGAGCCCCCTGAAATATGTGGGTCTCGTTTCTGGGAAGTCATCGAGACTCGAGTTGTCAGGCAATTATGATTGGCCCCTGGCCAAGCCGTCCCCCCTCTTACCTATAATTACTTTACGACGAAACGCCCTCGCTAACCAATGGCTGCTTCGCTAGCTCCCAGTGCTTGGCAGTGTGCAAATCACACAACTCTCACTCTCTCTCTCACCTCCGCCCCTCCCACACTCAAATGCGCACACACATCCACGAAAGAACAGATGCACCAGATGTTCGTGAAGTCGCCCATCAAAACTACGGCCGGCTCTCTGAAGCCCATATGCATAAAACAAGTCCCACAGTCTCTCTCCCAGTTTCCTCTCTCTTGTCTCACTCTGTGCCACTCGTTCAGACACACACACACACACACACACTGGTTTCGCTGATTCATCTTCATTCCTCTCCCCATCTTACGGCCACACCGCATCCTGCCCAACCCAAATCGGCAGAAAACAACATCTCTGGTATCTGTTACACTCATCCTCGGAAAAGGAGTTGTTTGTGGACTCTTTCTGGTTTTCTGTGTGTGTGATTGTGTGTGAGTGTGTGTGCACGCGCGCTCGGTGCGTGCATTTCCCGTGGAAGCGTCACTGCTGAATGTAAGAGTGGCCTCATCCAGGACAAGACGATTCCAACCGCAAACACATTTTAGAATTTGCTTACAAAACAAAGCTGTCGGCCAAACGCTTCTTTCAAGATTTTTCCCACCAAGCTGAGGTGTGGAGCCGGGGGGGGAGGGCAGAGGGGTGATCAAGCCACTGATGACAGCTTTAATATGACGGAAAAGCCCAGCCGCTCCCCACGGCTCTTGCATTCTGATACCTTCCGCAGTAACAGGCTTAGCTTATCATAGACGAGCATGTAGCGTCCCGTGACTAGGAAGATTCTCCTCGCAGGCTGGGGGTCCGCGAGGAGCCAGTCACTCTGCGGGAAGCAGACACCTCTCTTCTCTCTCTCTCTCTCTCTCTCTCTCTCTCTCTCTCTCTCTCTCTCTCTCTCTCTCTCTCTCTCTCTCTCTCTCCCTCCTCCTTCTCTCGCCCTGCATCTGACTGAGTCCTCCTGCCAGCTGTCCCTGTCAGAGATTGAAGCCCGGGTCTGAGTCTCGATGTCTCAAGTGATTTGATTGGCAGGGAGACTCGTGATCAAATGATTCGCTCGGCACGGCTTGTTTAGCCCTCTGACGTTTTTTTTTCTGTGTAGACTTGTGACTTGCTGGATATGCTAGACGTGTGATCAGGGACTTGAGACTTGACTTAGGCCCTCCACCTCAACAACTTGCGACGTGACTCGACAAAGGAAACGCGAACATCTCGGGCCACGCGCAGCCTCGTAGCCTACTTGCGCCCAAACGGGAAAACAAAGATGCCTATGAATAGAACGTTCGCTCTCTCGCCTTGAAATAGACTCAGGGACTGCGCGAGCACATCCAATCCAAGCTCCTGAGCGATGTGAACATCTTCTGTGGATGACGTGTCCCGTCTATGGAACGGAGCACCAGGATGGTTGATGAGGCGTGCCAGACTCTCGCTGTCTCGACAGCAGAAACTCAAGCTTTCTCTCCATGCGTTTCCCTGTCCAGTCTGACTGATTCGGTCAGGGTTGGGCGTGTGTGTCTGTAGGAGAGTATGGGGGAGGACAGCAGGTCAATGGCAAGGGGTTGACTTGTAGAGAAGAGGTGAGGAGGGCTGAGAGAGACAGAGAAGCATCAGGGATTCAATTAGAGAGCATTTGTGCTTACGCCCACACTCCTGTACGTCAACTAGCATCCGCCTGTCACTGGCAGAATAGCATAGTCTGATGAGCAGCATTCTGCTCTCCCTGTGTGTGTGTGTGTGTGTGTATGGGGGGGTGGGGGGGGGGGGGTGGAGGGTAATGTCAGTTTTCAGGTAGAGCTGCCTTCGGGCCAGCCCGGAGAACAAAAGAACCGACAGAGACACGGTGTTTGAAGCGGAGAGGGAGAATGCCCACAGATTCCAGCTGAAGTAGTAATCTGCAAGATTACTTCCTATCTTCCGTTCTAGTACATTTTGAGTGGTGGTTTAGTCGGGTTGGGCAGAAGTAATTGCAGGGGTACGATTCTCATGGTGAATTCACTGAGCATACTTTTCTTTTGTGAAATATATTTTTCGGGCATCTTTGGTAACTTTATTTCATATAGAGAGACAGGAGAACAGGGAGATAGAAAGTGGAAGCCTCTTGTGTTAGGCCTTCACCTTCGTTTTACCATCACCACTTGGCACCCCCAATGATAAGTATAGTAAAAGAAAACTTACAGTAAACTTTGACATTCAAACAATCCCAAAATGTGTGTCCTTTCATCACTAAGTGTTCCCTAAATGGGCATTTTTTTCCTTGGCCTTGATAGCTAACTGCATAGATAAACATAGATCTTGAAAGGTCAGTCTCTAAATGTCTTGTCAGTTGACTAATGTTGGATAACACAGCACAGTCGAATACCAAAATAACTCTGTAACCTTTTGCGTCGTCTTTTGGGGCGATGCCTGTTTTGTGTATGTCGCAATTAAAACGGTGTCTAATTCCCTTCATGCTGGAGCCGCAAGGATTTTTGGGTTGTCATTTTACAGTATCACGTGCATTTCAATTCAAATATCGTCATACTATAAAGAGGGTCTCACTAAGGCGGGGTCCTAAGAATGCAGTCAATTGAACATAAAGGTCAAGGTGATTACGCTACATTGGAAGGGACCTTTGCAAAGGCTGCCATACCCTAAACACAAGCCTATCTCTCCCTTTCCACCAAAGACATGCAAGCTCCAGTGGAAATACTCTCCAGTGTACAAACACCATTTCCCATGCGGTTGGTTTGTAGACTTGTAAGTTGCTGTTGGAAACCTAGGAGATAAAAGACACTTTACAAAGAGACTTTATAATCACAATTTTCCAGTTTCTGAGTCGCTGTTTTAACTCATGCTGGCTGTGAGCTTGTCTTTCTGTCATATGTTCGTGAGCTTTATCTCACAAGTAACAGACAGCTGAGCTTTGGTGGGGAATGCAAGAAACCACCAAGTTTCGTCTGAGTGAGCGAGCGAAAGGCCCAAACAGAGATCCGATAACTAAATCGCCTATGTGTGTGTGTCACACAGTGTCTGCGTACGCCTGTGCGTGCGAGAAAGCATTCCCGCCAAGCGCCGCGAACTTGCGAAGGCTTACCAAGCCCACAGCCGAGGGACACTGTCACTCAGTTTTATCTGATAATGTGACGGGAGACAAACCCTTGTTCGTTACAATGGCTCAGGAGAGCTCATGGCGAGCAGCCAGTCCTTGGCGTTTTGAGAAGCGTATCTTTTAAAACATGCAGGTATGTTTCCAAAGAAAATAGACAGAGGGAGAACAGGATAATCCCAGGTGGTCTCAGCCAAAGGGGCAAGATCCAAGGATCTTAGATGAATACTTCTGCAGAATGGAAAGGAGCGACTCGACCTCCACAACCTCGGCAAATGAGATGTGGCGCTTTGCTTCTCACCATTCCTAACCAATCTCACAGAAGGACAAGCTCACCGTACTGTAAGCACACAGTCATCTTCAGCGGAACAGACTGCATTGCATTTATTCGAACGTTGTCATATTCCCCTGAATCTATCAAACATCCAGGGGGTTTTTAGCTGAATTTTCAATTTTCACATTTCTCCAACCCACGAGAGGTGAAAATGCTAAACGAACATCTTTGCATGCAGACGCAGGTGCACTCTGGATCATTCTGTAAAGGCGAAATAGAAAGGTCCAGTTGAAAATATATATTTTCTCTTTCCGAACGAGGCCGTTCCACCAGTCCTCTGAAACAATACGGACATTTCCTCTCCTCCCTTTTGATCTCCCTTCAAAAGAAACGTTAAAACCAGCGAGGAGCATTCTGGGGTTGTTACTAACAGCCAGAGAAGAACTGTAGCTCACAAAAGACGCTATTGAGAAGCCACCACAGGGTCTCCTGGCTCTAAAAATGGCAGGGCTGTATGTGTTGGTGAAATCGCCTCCATTTCACAGTGACCACATCCACTGAACACAGTCACCATGGGTCAGAGTACCATTACCACAGGAGGAGTACACACTGACCACACCGTGACTACACACAGACTTCACCTGAGCGGACCACACCTGGACTCACGATGACCCATGGTGATCTTGCTCCCAGAGTAAGTACAGAGTAGGAAGGAGTACTCAGTTTTGAACAGTAAACCTTTTAGACGATAAAAACTCTCAGCATTACGTCCTGTTGGCTATCTTCTGAACGAAGACAGAGAGAAACAGTGTAGGTGGTGCGTTTAAGTAAAAAAAAAAGTGTTTGTGGATGTGTAAAATGTAGCATTCCTGCAAATGGAACCTGCCTTTCGTCATGCTGCTCACGAATTCCGTCTGTGTTAAGATTCCTCCTTCAAAATCCGGACCTCTCTTCAAGTGTTAATTTCAATGAGAGCATCCGACCCCGGATCGAAAAAACCTATTTGTTATCGTTCAATAGGGTACACTTGTTAAGTGAATTTCAGTGCACCCAAGGTAATTGAGAGAAAAGCGTTCTGCTTTCGACCCACGCCTCCAGAAGATGCTTCTGGAAGGAAGCTTAGACCTTGTCCACTAGAACGGAGCGATTATCAGTTTAGGTGCGGGGGTTCCTACGTGTTTCAAGACCAGCTGACTGGAGAGAGAGTTTAACAAACACCTTGACATAAACATGTTCCTTTCAGACAGTGGTAGGCTTTGTAGAAAAGTCTATCTGAGGTGTGAAGGTCAGAGTACATGCTTTATATAATAGAAAGGGAATGCAAAGATAACAGGCAGCCAACGGTTATTCGTGGTTCAATCGGGCGGACACTACATGATGGACCCATGACTGTCATCAGGACACAAAATGAGTTACAGGACGAATGCGACAGGACAATAACACAGAATACATGAATGGATAATAAGGCAATCGCTGATCTACTGATTGTGATTAGCCTCAGCACGTAGCATCTCCCAGATTCCTCCCACGCCATCGAGCACGCAGGCCCAGCCGTTTGACACAATATGGCTGCCTTTCGAAATGCGCTGGCCCCTTCCACGGGCCGCCATTCTGGGGCCTCTCCACACCAGTCTCCTAGGTACCCTTCTCTGCCAGTGGCATCTGGTGTGGCATTCATTCTTCCAGGGCCAGGCCTTCACAACATGAGGGGCTCATCTAGAGCAAAGAAGCGCATAAGGCGGAGCCAGGCATGTGCCAAACCTCCCAGCGATGATGTTCGATAGCCAAGCCAATCAGCTGGCATTCACAGCTGGCCATTCCATTTTTAGACAGGCAACACATTGTACTCTGAAATGTGAACCTAATTGTTCTAGCCAGGTATCCCTGTCACACTGTTAGAGCAGTCCTAATCACCCAAATGGCCAAATATATTCATGCCAAAAACTCTGAGCATTTACTTATGAAGTACTTTTGGACAGTTTACTGTAACTGTAACAGAAGTCAGCTCAAGGCCGCATATTTCCATTATGTGGCATATATTATATGTTTAGTTTAAACTCAGAATATTATAAACCGTTCCATCAAAGTCGGTTTTTGGGCTTCATGATTCAAATCATTTGGCCTAATGAGGCAGGCTTGAGTGCAGAGGCACTCATAGAGCAGCTGTGTGCAAGCCACAGTTAATTAAAATAGAGAGAAACTCATTCAGTCTCCGATAAAATATTAATGTCAAAATGACTTTTTGTTAGTAATACGGCCTATACGCTTGATTAAGATAATGAAGTTTACGTACATAAATTTGAATTAAAGTAGGCTATTTGATTGGTGTTTTGTTCCACTCGCCATACTGTAGTCTTGCAGTTATAAATATCGGTAGAAGGATGTTCTGTGCTAACATCTACATTATGTCAAATTGGAATTATGCCAAGAAGCAACATAAATCTGTGAAGAATGATACGGCTTGTCCAGCAAGGATTTCCAGGAGTAGGCACACATCAAATCCATGAGAACGGGGTAAAGATCCATCATTTCCAGGACAGTATAGCCCCCAAGTCAATTACTTGTTCCACAAATCCTAACCCTGACCTCTCAGACCTTCATGCCAAACCCTAAACCTAAACGTACCCACTGTTGATAAAGAGAGAGCAGATCCTTCCTGTCGCCAGGTCCTCACCCCAGCTGACCAGGAACACCCCACAAGCCTGGCCGTGTCAGAGATGTTCTGACCCAGCCTTCTGCCCAGAACAGTTTGGCCCTCGTCAAAGTCGTTCAGCTCTTTAATCTTCCCGCTTTGCCTTCATCCAACACACTGGCTAGTATAACTGATTGTTTGTTTACCATTTCATCGACCCAGACCTTGACATGTGACCTTGTTTGGAGATGATAAATGTTATCCACTTCATCTCTGAGTGGTCATAATGTTTTGGCGCACGAGTGTACTTCATTTCAGCCAAAGATTTGATGAAAATGTCTGTTGCATCCAACTGAATGTGTTTACTCGTGGAGCAATGCTAGCATGTCAGAATCAGTTCGCTTTTCACTGGATAATGTGCTGGAAATAGGGGGTGAAACCCGAATCCTCCTTTATCTGCCTCTTAAAAGAAACTTTGAGAGGACACATGCTGTCAGTCGCAATCCAACATGATTACACATTAAGTCAGTTCACCAGTAACTGAAGACGGACATGAATATTTCATGTTCATCTGTAGCCTTACCCCCCTTGCTCTCTATCAGGGGAGGCAGAAGTCTGATGACAAAGTCAAAAAGTACAACTCCTAGCGACGAACCTGTAACCGCAGCCCCCAAAACAAATCAGCTGCGAATGCATTATGGATGAGCTTCCAAAAGAGACGATATCGACTGCCATCCGGATAGGCTGCCTGTGTGTTGCTCTTTTTAGGTAGGTCTTGATAACTCTCTCTGAAGTAAGCTTACCGGAGGGAGCTGTTGTTAAGAGCCACTGATAAGGCACTCTCGGTGATCTGATCTGGGTGAAAAACTATCCTGTTTTTGTTTTTTTCGTTTTTTTATATAGCAAAGTGCCTGTACAATTTTTAGACTAGCACACGGGACACTGGGATTGGAACTGTGCCCTTAATCCATTCGGTTGGGCAAAAGGCACCAGTGGAAAGCATTTCTTTTTTCGAAAACACATTCTGCAAGATGGGGACCTCGAATGACAACAAGGTCAAAACGGTTGACATAGTAACAAGGGCATGGGTTTGATTGGATCATTGGGGGATACAATATATTTGTTATCAACCTGTCGAGGAACACCTCCTCTGCTCTTGCTCTGCTGCTAATATGTGGTGGTGGATGTTTCAATGGCCTCTTGCTTATTTTGGCTTGAGGTAGTTGATTACTGGTTCTAATGAGTTTCACAAGAGCTCCATTTCATTGTTTGATTCAGAGAGGGCTACTTTCAGGAGACTCGCAAACATATCATCCGTAATAGTTGTATTGTCTACCAGTTGTTTCCTCTCCACAGGGCAGCATATGTTAAATGCATCGACAGAGCCCTGGAAACACATAATAAAATACACCAGGGCTGTCATAGGAGACACATGGGATTTACAGTGGCAATCATTTAAAGCAAACCAGCAGGTTTCCTGGCACATTAAATGATTCCTTCACCGAGATGCACCCGAAACAATTTCTCGCATGAACGATCTCTCGCTTGTTTCGCAATCAGATTAAGCCGACTCGGACCGAGTAGAAGGAGACAAAGAGGGGGATTCGTGTGAACTGAGCATTCACTCACAATATAATAACAGTCATCTGTGAAGATAATTGTGAGATTGATCTCGACATGCATGGGGGTTAATGGCAACCATTTGTTAGATTAACGTTCCCGTCTAAAATGGCCTCCCACGGGAACAGGGCCTCAGCCTTAAAAACTCAAACCTCGGTAATAAGACTGTCCAAGGGAGCGAGGGTAAAATAGTGCCAAGACGCTTAAGCTAATGAGTGAGACACACGCTGTCATAGCTAACTGCTGTCTGACTAAATTAGAGCACTCAACTCCGAAAGCCTCGAGTTTGTACATAATAACAAGCACCTCTCAGTAGGGTGGATCGTTCGACAGCAACAATGGTAGGGCTGGCTGGTGCGTTTTCCACCGGTGCTGTAGACTTCCTTCCAAGTCCACACACACACATCCGCCCATGCCTAACCCTAACGCCCCACAGTCCTTGTGATGTTTATTTGATGACAACGGTTTCGGTTTCACCACCATCCCCGTTGTGCATACGATCTACGGCTGAATAATTTAGCAGCGGCAGAGACAGAAGGTGCGCCGATCTCAGGCGACCTGCGTCGAAACACCCACCACCGCACCCCCGACTCCACACAGATCCTTTCCCAGGTAAACAGCCTTGTCGGTGGGACTCCCAACCCTCCAGATCTCCCCCGGTCCGCTCCAGCCATGGACGAGCTCCAGAGGAAAAGCCCCCAGCGCTACGAGGGGTGCAAGCCCAGGAAGGTGAGGTTCAAGCTGGCCTCGTCCTACAGCGGCCGGGTGCTGAAGCACGTCTACGAGGACGGCCAGGAGCTCGACAGCCCCGAGGAGAAGTACCCTCACAGCTTCATCCACACCAAGATGCACCCCGGTCACCTGGAGATGGAGCAACTGTGTGGCTTCCAGGACGCGCAGGACCCCCAGGGCTTGTACCCCCCCACCGGCGTCATCGCACAGAGGATCAATGTTTACAGAGGTGGGGGGGGGTACAGGGCCCCCGTGCATAGCGACGCTACAGAGGCGGACCCCAATGTGAGTCTTACAAGAGCATGTTAATCAGTTGGTACTTTTGGCTGAAGTATGCTTCGTTAGAAAACGTTACACGAGCACAGTGAACTGGCCAGGATATTAGCGCGAAAGGTGGGCAAATGCTACCAAAATCTCTGGTTAGAAAACGTTACACGAGCACAGTCAACTGGCCAGGATATTAGCGCGAAAGGTGGGCAAATGCTACCAAAATCTCTGTTGGTTTGCTTTGTTTTGGTGATGAGTTGCAGGCAAACTCGAGTCTGAGATGAGATGCACTCATTCATCCGTCTGTCACCCGGGGGAAGATCTTCTGCTCCGTTTGTCTTGTATTTGGTTGGTTAGTGGGTCAGACTTTTGTCACTGCAGGTTCTGGATGACAGTTTGAAGCCATTGTTCTCACTTGGTAGCATTCCACTATCTACAGTCATTCTTGCCAGTCAGCCTTGCTATGTACCGACTCGTATTTATCCTCCTTTACATGTTATGGTCTTTAGGCCTGGCGACTATCTGAAAGTGGAGGAACACTCATGTCTCAGAGAGGAATGAAAGAGGTTGTGCTCGAGTCAAAATGGCTGTTAATGTGGTGAGGAGGGCTGGCTCGCATATTTGAAGTCTGTCGAAATCTTGCGATTAATATCCAAACCATGTTGGAAGAGGTGCCAGAGGGACATGATGAACACAGCCTTTATCCGTTGCCAAGTCTTAAGCCTGTGTGTTTATGTGTGTTCAAATGCAGCTATCTGTGTCTACCAGTGGATCCGAGAAAGAACTGTGTTCATATTTTCACGGAGGACAGCCTATCACGTTCAGAGGGGAAATGTAAGGGGAAGGGGAGATGTTAGCTTTCATCAAAATGCCATGTTTGTTGAATAAATGAGTTGAGTACATCACATGGCATAAAGTATAACATAGCTCTATGAACTGTTTATGGGATTATGAAATCCCTCAGTGTTGTGTTCTTGAACAGCAAATTAAAACCTCGGCCCATAAAATATTGATCATGATCAAGTCATCACAATGATTTCTTTTTAAAGACAACAAGTTTACACCACATCAAGCAATCCTTCCTCAGCACACTGGACATGTGAGGCAATCTTCACATTTCATCCTCAATTAACTCCATTTTTTTCTGATCTGACCCATGGCCACCGTTGGCCAACCAGTCTTCAGTGTTGGACTTCGGGAAGATAATCATTTACACCAGCAACCTGCGGATCATCCGAGCACCACAGAGGAAGGCGGAGCCTGTGAGAGCACTGGCGCCCCCTGGTGGACTGGAGGAGCACAGCCCACGGAGCAGGGAGAAGGGCGGCAGGAGAAGGCTAATAGCTGTGTGTGCCCAGGAAGAGAAACTAAACCCTGAGCCACATGTCCAGGTAATGATCCCTGAATGTCATGAGCACCATTACTCTCTCGTTCGCTCTCTCTCCGCCCCCACCGCCCCCCCCCCCCTCCCCTCCCCTAAACTCATTCTCACCCTGCTACTGTGTCTTCCCTTTGTGAACAGATATGGACGACTCTTCACTTTCTTCCTCTCCTTGCGACACCCAGTAAAGATACTCATGGTGCAGGGATCCCCTTTCTGACCCTCTCCAACTGATTACCGCTTTTGTTCCTTGTCTTGTTCATTCCTAACTTCTCTGCACCTCAGAGAAGCTAACACTCATTTTGGAATTTCTCCTCCTCCACTCTCTTACACTTGTGTCTAAGTGTACATAACCTAAAACAAAAAGGAAAGGAACCCCCTTTTTTTTTGCTTCTGTTTCATAGTGTCCTCACTCTTTTGTTCTTTGCTCTTTTCTCTCCTTGCTCTTTTCCTTCAGCTTGTCTCTTATTGTTAGGCTAGCGGTGTCGGTGGAAAATAACTAATTTATTCTAACACTTGGACTCCCCAACATCAAAGCATTAGTAGAGATGGCTTCATCAACCAAGACACCTGCAGGTTAGGTGAAATGGTCTTTATGACACAGCCTCTCTTTTGTTAGTAACACGTCCTTGTCTCTCTCTTTCTCTCTCTCTCTGTTTCTGTCATCTATCTATCTGTCTGTCTGTCTCTCTCTCTCTCTCTCCCTCCCCCTCTCTCTTTCTCCTGCTCTCTCTCTCCTGCTCTCCCTCTCTCCCCCCCCCCCCTCTCTCTCTCTCTCTCTCTCTCCGTCTCTCTCTCTCTCTCTCTCTCTCTCCTCCCCCTCTCTCTCTCCTGCTCTCTCTCTCCTGCCCTCTCTCTCTCCCCCCCCCCCCCTCTCTCTCTCTCTCTCTCTCTCTCTCTCTCTCTCTCTCTCTCTCTCCCCCCTCTCTCTCTCCCTCCCCCTCTCTCTCTCCTGCTCTCTCTCTCTCCCTCCCTCTCTGTGTTGTGGCTCCAGGACGGGCCCAGCTGCCAGCAGTGTGGAGGTTCGGGCTGTGCCCCCTGTTCTTTGTGCCATGGCAGCAAGCTGTCCATGCTGGCCAACCGCTTTAACGAGTCCATCAGTGTCCTCCGTTGCCAGGCATGCTATCCTGATGGTCTGGAGAAGTGCCAGGCCTGCACTCCCAACAAATAGCAGAAAATACACTGCTGTGTGTGTGTGTGTGTGTGTGTGTGTGTGTGTGTGTGTGTGTGTGTGTGTGAATGGGTTGTCTCTGCTGCAATATCACTTTTATATCAAACCTTCACGGCGGGTGTTAAGACCCTGTATGTGGTTTGGTGAGGGACTCAGAAGCAATCATTAAGAAGGGGGAATGGATAGTCCTTTGTACAACCGGCGAAATCACACAATGTAATTACTCTGCACAGTGAACATTTATTTATACCAAAGCTGAATCCTTCTTTGGTCGTTGTGTATTTTGTAAATCTGAGTTTTCTGCCAGATAGGGCAAAGGCTGCTGCTACCGGTCTTATCAATTTAATTAAAATAATATAACCCTTTTACATTTGGTTGATTCACTGAGGAAGCCGCCCTATCTTCTCTCTACTAACCAGAGAGAAGAAATGCTATTTATCTTTTATGGTATATGCAAGAGTAATTGATTCTTTCATTATTTTAAAGCTTGATTACACCGTAGTCAGAGAAACCTAATAATTACTATGGGCGAGACGGAAACAGGAAAGTAACCCTCCACCAGAAATGGAAATTATATTTATGTGGCGACTGCATATGTTGAGACAGAAATTACCGTGGTCTTTCTTTCGCCAAGGGGGCAGCTTATACAACCGCCTCAGGAGTTTCACCTTAATGTTGGTTTATCAATAAAAATGGTTTGTTTCCCCTCTGACAGTCTTCCGGATGAAAGTCTAATACAGTCCAGTATCTCCTTGGCTCCATGTTCTTTTCCAATAGTTATTGAAAATGTTTGTTTTACACAGAGCTGTAATAGGTAACATTGTCAAATAAAGTCAAAATGTGAGAAACAAGTGCTGCCAATTATTGTCTGAACATCCTGCTTTCCTCGGTGTTGATTGACAGGGGTTTCACAAAATAAGCCAAGGAGGATAGCCCACCTCGCTGAAGGTGATTGGCTTGAACAGGATTTCTCGAACCTAATTGGCCGGAAAGTTGTGGGCCACACCAAAAATACAAACTGATATTCCAATGGCACTGAGCTGTCTCAGTTACACAGCTCTCAGAGGGCCTCATTAGCTTACACAACATGTTTATAGGGGACAAACCATACCTTCCTTTTTTTAACCTACTGTACCTTTAAGTACAGTACATATGTAGGGGAGGTATAATTGGGTTCATTGCAGCTGAATACACGCATACACACACACGCACACACACACACGTCATGGTCTCCAAAAGTCATTATTGCCTCTCCTGTCCAGAGAGCTGGTTCGCTGCACAGTGCAGGGGCCTACTGACGCATCAAGTCCTCCCGCAGCTCTGAGAAGCACGCTAATCCTGCAGGCTCCGCCCCTCCAGCCTCGTGTGGCTGCCCCGTGAGCATCGCTGTCAGGTGGGGATGGATCTAGGTTGATGTGTGGCTGGCACTTTCATGGAGCACACTACGGAGATCCTCGTTAACCATTCCCAGACATCCTAGAGAGCTGAATGTCAGTGACCAAGTTTATTTTACAATCAATGGATTTCGCACGAAAGTTCCTGATTTTCCATTGCGGTTGATGCTGTTACATTTACATTTAGTCATTTAGCAGACGCTCTTATCCAGAGCGACTTACAGTAAGTACAGGGACATTCCCCCCGAGGCAAGTAGGGTGAAGTGCCTTGCCCAAGGACACTCGGATTACTAGCCCGATTCCCTAACCGCTCAGCCACCTGACTCCCCATTAGCCTGTTAGCCTCCTGATACTGTATAGGGATGCAAATAAAGCCTTAATGTAACTCATTTCCTTATCAGTACAATTACATCCGTACTTAACTGTACTTGTTATTCACAAAACAAGTTTAAAGTTACAGAAACAATAAAGACAAACAATGTTCTAGTGTAATTATTTAAAAGCTCAGTATAATTTGTCACGTTGACAAGGTTAATTACTGGGGAACGAACTGCTGTCCTGCTGGCTAGACCTAACATATTTCCTCATTGTGTGTGTTTGTTTGTGTTGGCACGCAGTGTGTGTTTGTGTGTGTGTTTTTGAGAGCAGACGTTGTTGGTTTGACCTCCGTCCCACGGTCCCCCTCCAGCCATGGCGTCTGCTGCTGGTGGTCATTAGTTTGTCTGTTCTGTCGGTTTCACTCTTCATTTCCGTGCGCCTTCAGGTTATTTCTGTGGTTCCCAGTTCTCTAGCCTAGCAAGGAAGACTCAGCGGCGTTATATAATCATGATTTAACTCTAAGCGACATTGGAACGCCAAGGCGCACTCATAGACTTAATGTTTCCATTTTGTGCTGTTGGATTTCGATGTGTAGGCTATGGTGTTTATTGTGCTATTTAGGCACAGTAGAGCGGGAGGGGCGGGTGCAACGGCTTAACTGTACCTAACGATAAACACAAAGTAAAATAAAACATACCATTATTGAAAAATATTGGGCTACGGCTGCGTGGAATGTATACTTTTAATAATAGAGTAAAGATTTGTTGAGGAACTGTCCCACACGCACCCCTTCCTGTATTCAATTAGTAATTAACACACCAGAACACAATTCCATGTCTGGTGCCTTGGAATTTCAGGTAAGACATGGGTTTATTAATAACAGTACTGCTGCTGTGCAGTGAATGTAATCGATTATGCACATTGGTATAGCGCTGCCGCCGTGCACTTAAGTTTTCGTTAGTCTACTGGTAGTCTACCGGTCAAAGACAGGGTTCTCAAGCCTCACGCATTGACCGTGACGCGTGATCCGTCACGGTCAATGACGGATCAAGCCGAGAGGCTTGTGCTGCCGTAATGTTTGTCTTTTGAATGTTAACGTTGTTTGTCCTACATGTTAAAAGAGATCTGTCTGTGGACGCACCTTACAAAACAAAACATTCGCAGGGCTCTCAAGTCTCACGCATTCGCCGTGAGACTCACGCATTTCAGCCATTTCTCACGCTCTCACGCAACACCTTGTATTGTTCACGCATTTCAACCATTTCTCACGCTGAGAAGGGATTGTACCGCTATGCGCAGGCATACTGAGGGAAGATGTCTGCCAAGATGATAGTTGTCTCGAGTTGTACAGAATTAAATGTTAAAACTTGAGAGCCCTGACACCGTCATCCTTTGTGGACGATGCACCCCTCCTACTTTCCACATCTGACCTTGCACCTGAATGAGGGAGCTGTTAAGGGCAACATCGATATCCCCCAAAACATCATTTCTTTGGTGGCTCTGGTCCTGGCTTCTATCCAGAGCAATTCCACTCAGGAGTGAGACTGGAGAGAGTTCACACCAGCGTGCCTTTAATGGGATGTAAAAGGTACTCTAGAGATATCAATAATTCAAACCAATCAGCATCCACAACCTGTATCCCCCCCCCCCCCACACACACACACACACAACCCGTCACACTTTGCATTTCCAGCTTTTGAAGAAGTATATTTCCCCCCCAAACATCTATAGCTCTTGTCTAGTTAGGCAGTCATGGAGACAGGCAGCTCTGTGGTGCTAAATGCCAACAGTGTGGAGGAGCCCGAGAGAGAGAGAGTGAAGGGGAGGGAGGGAGGCGCACTCTTGACAGGTCTCCCTGCCATGGCGGAGGGAGAGAACAGGGAGATACACAGAGCAAGCCCAACCTTCCTCCCCCTGCTTAATTGTTGAGGCTTTATTGCCGGAGAGATGGTCATATTTATAGATTTTCCCCACTGTGATACGCAGCACAGGGTACCATAGCCAGCAGCAATTAACTCTTGCTCTGCCTCCGGAAGCCAGTGTTTTTTTTGCGTTGTGACTGGGTGGTGTGTTTCTACAGTCGAAAAGTGCTCTTGAGAGACCAGATTTAGGAGGCAAGGTAAACGATGGGGTTCAATATTGCCATTTCTAGAGAACGGGTGAATAATGTATGAGAAAGGGATGAGAGGTTTTGTGTTAGGTATGGCAACCAAAGAAAGATTTACCGCCGTTGTCTTTGTGTTGAAAGATAATCTAGGCGTTCCATGTAAAACAAAGACTTGTTAAGGACTAGAAATATCACTGAACCAAATCCATTCTTCAGGCATATAATGCAGGAATGAGGATTTTGACAAAAACCTTTGATCGGGGAAACCGATTTTCCTGTGTATTTCAGATGGAAAACTCAGTTTGTCTTTTTGTCCTGACCTTTAGGCCAGGTGTCCATATAATCCATGGATCTATCCCCCTTCCCCCCTTCCCATCCCCTTCTCATCACTCTTTTCACCATTTTGGAGAGTTTTTTTCTATGACAGATTAAAGAATGTGTGTCGCTAGATGCTCCACTCCTCCATGATACAACATGCACAAGCGCAAAGCATGTAAGATCCATTACCATTAGCATGCAAAGCCCATCACTTCTCACAGTGAGACCCATCTGTAGCAAATCTGAGCCGGGTGGACACAATTCAGTTGGTAATGCTGATTTGGGAGTCAGGTGGCTGAGCGGTTAGGGAATCGGGCTAGTAATCTGAAGGTTGCCAGTTCGATTCCCGGCCATGAAAAATGACGTTGTGTCCTTGGACAAGGCACTTCACCCTACTTGTTTCGGGGGAATGTCCCTGTACTTACTGTAAGTCGCTCTGGATAAGAGCGTCTGCTAAATGACTAAATGTTAATTTAGATAACGTTGTTTTTACAATGACCAGGACATAGACTGCACACATGGACAATATGAGGTGTTAATCCATACCGGCCAAGATATATTCTTTAATACCAGTCTAGATCAGAGGAATACGGGTGTTCAGAAGAGATATTAAAGGTCTATTCGGACCTGAATATTCATTCTCAGCTACAAGGTGCAACATGCCAAACTCACAGATGAAATCGAGTCGCCGATCTCTTCCATTTTCTCCCTCCTTGGCAGAGGGAGAAAATGGAAATTCACTCGCAGAGTTCATCTCCGAGTGTGGGGAGCGGAAGTGTCATCAACCGCAGCTGTGAAGCACTGCTGAAATGGCGTCAGTTGAAGAGAGAGTCTCCATTACCCAGCGGTGAACACCGGACCCCCCCTTCCTCCCCCCCGGCCCCCGGCCGGATTCCTCTCTCAGGTGCCACAGAAGTCAGACCAACCCTCGGCTTCACTCGCAATTGTGGGGTTTTTCTAGGCCATTATATGTGAAGATTGTATTTCCACATCGGCTGTGTGTGTGCGCTTGGCCTTCAAAGGAGCATTCCCAGAGGACTCACCAGTGAAGTTAATTGCTCGTACTATCTCTGACAAATGAGCCAACCAAAGCATTTTGCTGACATGAACAAACAAAGTGGCCGGCATGGTGATGATAATTGGTCATTCTTACAGTGGGGATAGGAGTGTTGGCCAGTTAGTTTGTGTATGTAGGGAATGATGCCCAAAACATTGGCAAGTACATAGTCAGTAGAGCGTATACAGGATTTTGTTGTTGATACGGAATGATTACAAAATGGGGATCAAATTATGTTATCATAATCATATTAGGGAATGCGTGGTGCATTGCTAGCTAGCATCCATTTACTGAAATATTGAGATGCTGTAACGGTAGTAGTGGTGGTATGTTTTCCACCTGAGAGAAGTAACTAATTTTCTATCAATTTAAACCAACTAGAGATGTAAAATGTGTTTATTTACGGTTATAACAATGGTGCCTTCTACAGCTGGTCACAGATCTGTTCTTATGGAAGGGAATCAAAGCTGAGATGGCCATATGCTGCACTTTCTCAAGGACAACTATTTGAATATGCTGTAAATTAGGACTGTAATATATACTAAACTCTTCGTTAAGGTTTTAATTAGGCCTAGTTGACATCTGTGAACAACTGTAAAGCCCTATTTGACTTAAAAGGATTGACAATAGAGTTTTAATAGATGGAATATGTATTTCTACTCTAAATACGCCATAGGTTTGGACTGTACAGTACATCACAGTACTACATGCATATTCACATCCAGTGTAACACCTTCTTTAGCTCAACCTAAAATTGTCATTGCATTACTGGCGAATGTACTCTTGTCCTTAAACCACTTCATCCTCCTTCTTTATCTTCTGTGTGAACTATAAATGGAAGTGTCCAGGAGGCAGATCAAAGCAGTGCCATCCAAATCGAGGCTTTAATGGAGGGCTTTCATAAGCTGATTATTTGGAATGCCTAATTGTCGGGCTTATTTTGGCCCTCGTGTGTTTCAGGCCGTGATTGGGTGAGGTCGTTTTCCTTTTTTTCCCTTGTCGGTGGGGCTGACCAATCATCTAGCTAATGTTGGAACACAACAGGGTCGATAGGGTCAGTGTGCCTTTAGCCTCAGGGCGTCCCGACTCCCCCACTCCTAGGCAACTTAATTAGCCCCAATTCAGACCCTTTTTTTCCCATTGCAGGCACGGTGATGGGTGTGCACTGGGGGCAGAGGAGATTTGTTTGGTTCTTTTATCGTACACTAAGCTCTCCGGCAAGGCCAGAGTCCTCCAGAGTGGCGCTCCATAAAAGATGCACATCTATAAAAGTCACACGGGTAATGAGGTTTGTACAAGCAACAGGAAAAGGAACGGCCGGCTCTCGCATACGAATGCACGGAAACGACGCCCATATGTATGCAGGATGCAGCCAGGCAGTTTGTTTTAGTGTCTGTGCAGTCGACCGAGGAGTTCACTGACGTATCTCTCTCCGTTCGTT
Organism: Osmerus mordax; assembly: GCF_038355195.1. Taxonomy (NCBI): domain Eukaryota; kingdom Metazoa; phylum Chordata; class Actinopteri; order Osmeriformes; family Osmeridae; genus Osmerus; species Osmerus mordax. The sequence continues at coordinate 4,711,015 of NC_090074.1, read as the reverse complement.
TCCGAGGGCTGATGAAAGCCTGCTTGCTGTTGTGTGTGAAGTGTCAAATGTTTGGCAAGGTGTTCTGGGTAAGATCAGAGGTGGTTATGATAAAATGTGATGGCTAAGACCCAGAGGACAGTCTCTGAACACATTCATCTCTCTACAGATCTCAGAAATGACTCTGAATGGAGTCCCACTGTATAACCCCCCCCCCCCCAGTGCTTTCTGACAAGCAACGGATCCTGTTATGTAAATGTTCTGTTATGCAGGTGTGAGTCAGATGGCTGAGCGGTTAGGGAGTCGGGCTATTAATCAGAAGGTTGTTGGTTCGATTCCTTGCCGTGCCAAATGACGTTGTGTCCTTGGGCAAGGCACTTCACCCTACTTGCCTCGAGGAGAATGTCCCTATACTTTTGTTGCTCTGGATAAGAGTGTTTAGCTAAATGATTAAATGTCTGCAGTACAGTCCGTTGTGTTGCCTAAAGTTCTGGTGCAAGGCTAAGGCAGTTTTTTTTGCATGTCAATTAATCACCCATAAAATGTGTTCTGCGACCACGTGAAAAACATAAAAAACAAGCATAAAAAAAGCATAAAACCACACATGGTAGGATTGTATGACACTGGGAAGATACTGCATTATTTAGGAGTCAGGGGAGACATTTAATTTAAACGTTCAGAAAGACTGTTGAAAGGCATCAAGGTTTAGAAATGTGTACAATCCCAGTGTTGTTTGGTGAATTGTCCCTTGTTTTCATCAGAGGATTAAAAAAAGGCTACCGAATGCAGTGTGCACTTGGGAATGAAATGTCAGGCGTTCTTTGTTCTTGACAGTGAATCAAACGAGCTGAAGTAAAAAGGGGGGTCTGACCAATGAGGGATTTCCACATAACTATGAATTAAATGGATTGGCTGTCAGGTGTTCACAGGAAGTCCGTTTAGAAATGCTGAAGGTAACAGTGATAGTTGTTGAAAGGGGTATTTGGCAAAGCGTGTATGTATGAGTTATGTAAGTAATCCAGTTGGGTGAGAACCAACTTGGAGGTGACATCCTCATAATTCAGAATTGGGTGAATTGTCACTTGGACCAGGGTGAGTTCAGTGGTGTGCATGAATGCACTTTCGTACAAAAAGCCATTCTGAACTTCAGTTACTTTTGAAGTTTGAAACTGTACGTTGAGTGATGAAGTGGAGTCCCGTTTCAGAAGGATTTAAATGTCAAGACTAGGTTTAATATCATTTTTGACATTGAAAAATAGTGTACATTTGTCTTTTTGGACTTCCATCACCTCAGAAACATTGGCAATGTGTCTGTAGTAATGAGTTGATTGTTAAAACGAAAGCTGGAATACCCAATAAATCCTGCTTTGTGGAAATGCATAAGATGAGTAAGTTCTCCCCCCCCCCCCAAGTCCCAACCCCCCCCCCCCCACCCCCCCCACACGCACACGCACGCACACACACCGTAACACCCCTCGGGAAATCACATTGTCAGCCATTATGTCAGGAAGGTGGATGACATCAGCTGCGCCACGCACCCTCTCACCAAACCCACACGACTGGCGGTCTCCACGCCGGTGTTTTTCCGCTTACTCGTGTCTAATGAGGTCTGAGCACTGGTGATATATAATCAGGAAAAAACACCTGCCCACTCAGTTCCATCCCTGTACTCCTTGTTAGGAACCATCATAGAGGTCTGCTGTTCCTCACCAAATCAGTTCCTTCCTGGAAAGGCTCAGTTTGTAGCCTTTCCAGACATCCAGAGTCGAACTCTACCTCTACCACTACCTCGCACAAAACAAACGCTTCGACCCCCATCAATTTGGCTTCAAGGTTGCTCACTCCACTGAGGACACTCTCCTTGTCATTAGAGGCCCTCAACTCTGCCAGGGCTTCCGCCTTCCAACCTAATCGGCTGGATTTGCAGTGGCAGCCGTCTTTGAGACACGGTGCCACCGGATCCTTTTTCTCGACGCCGCCCTCCCAGCTGAGCCCAATAGCACTTTCCTGGTTTGAATTGGATTTGACCGATAGCTTTCATTAGGTCCTGTCTAAGGACTGAAGTCTCACATATCGTGTTCTTCAAGGTTTGATTGTCGGAGACCCGGTTTTTCCAGACACAGATTAAGACTAGTTCTTGTTCGGTGGAGATCTTCATTGAATCTTTCTCTTACACTATCCATTGTGTGGCAAGTTACTAATATCAATAAATAAAGAACGCTCAAATGTGTTTCCCCCGTCTGTTCTTCCACTGATTTCAAAACCACGTTCCTTTTATTGTTGTCCTCCCCTTTGTCTTCCACTTTCACCCCAATGCCACTCCGACTTTTGGAACAAAGAAGCCAGAAACCGTTTTGGGTCCTATCACCAATATAATCCAGCCGTTGGCACCTCTGTCTGTGCAGCTCATGTCCATGGATGTGTTAGAGCTGTAGCTGGAACAGTTGAAAAGTTGACGGCCCAGTCTAAGAGGGGGGGGGGGTCTTATGCCAATAAGATTAATTACGACTGAAAGTGATGGCAGTGCGTCTACCCCTCGACTAATTATGCGATCCTTTATTATACTCAAATGAGCACCCAAAAGGACTCACATTCATTACGATTCACTTGAAATGAACTAATTATGTAATCATTTCGTCAATGCCTTCCTGCAGTGCACAAACCACATTAGTGTTAATTTATTGTTGCACGCCCAATAACTCGATTGATTTATATAGAGATAAACTATGGTGTTGGAACACATTAAATAAGAATCGTAGTGCTTTTGCACAGTTGCATAAGTTTTTTCAATGTAGAATGACTATGGAGAAACCTGTTCCTGGCTAGTTTAGACCTTTAGTATCTCAAAGGACAAAGGAATTATAGTACAATCTTTTATGTGCTCTTGGTTTGATACAGTAGAGACCAGGACTCTAGACCTGGTGAGGAACCATGTTTTTATTTGATTCCAGTTATATTTGCAGATGAAAACATAAATAAACACAAATAAAAAACATTTTAGTCTGAGAAACATCATTCCACAATATTACTTTTCCAGAATGACAATGTTTATCATACATGGGATGAATTAATAGCTCATTTTCTCTTTCCACCATCTGGTGCAATTCAGCCTCTCTGAGCGAAGCCTCAGTACTCTTCTCGTCCTCGTTGCCAACATTCATATTCTCAAATGAACGCTAGCGTTGTTATGAGGGAGAAAAATGTATGAATTTGACCTGATAGCTAATAAACATCCGCAAACACCAACCGGGTGAGTCAGTGAGCGAGCGAGAGCAATTCCATTATTCACTCTTCCACGGAAAATATCAACACCTCATTTTAACAGGGGGGAGGATTTGTTCCTTGCAAAGTCATTTGCATATTCATTGTGCGGGAGTGCAGATAAAAGGAAATAAAGTGTCCATGGGGGGGATGGGGGGGGCTGGCGTAGTCTGCTCTTTGCACTGCAAGGCAGGCTTAGGCCCAGTCCACTGAGACGAAACACGCGTCGTCCTCTGTCGGACTTCACTTCCCTGCAGTGTCATCCCAGCTCATGTGTGGCCAAGCGTGCCATTTCTGGAGCAACGAGGCCCAGACATTCCTCACAGCTACACGGCTCCTTGTTTTTGCCCTCCCATTTTCCGTAACCTCCCCCCCTGTCAGACGAGGAACACTTGTGTGGGTTCTGCTCTCTGCCTGCTGATGGGTTTCCACACACCAGAGGATTCAATGTTTTGAAGCTAATGGGATCAGTTCACAGGACAGACCATAATCTACCTATTGTTATGAACAAATATAGGCTATAAACCATATGGGTTTGGTCTAGTTACAGTTTCTAAGTGGTGAGTCGTTTTTATACAGTAATATTACGTTGTACAGTAATATAATAATTGTCTGACAATCTGTAACAGTGGACTAAAATATATGATTGTGTTTCTCTTATTGTAGGTCCAAAAGTACAAATTCCCTATTATAGTTATCTACCTAGTTCACAAATGCAAAACATTTTGTATTTACAACTGTTATTGAGACTTGCTAGTTTGATAGCAGTTCAAAAACAAAAACAATTCAAAGATCAGGTTCTTTTTCTGAGCATGAGCAAAGAGATATTGATCCAAAAACAAATTCTTAGACTTTATCTTAGTTAATTAATACAATCTGGAGTCAAGGCAAAGGACAAAGGTCCAGATGTTATTGCATTCAAAGGCCTAGTCGACCTAGGGAAAAGTGTTGCCAGATCCAGTCTGGATTTCAGCAGCTTGCCTGCGAGCACCACATTTGCAGTTGGGTAAACAACTTTTAGAATTCGACCCATTGATTACACACACCTGGCTCAGTAGACCATGAGATGGCCCTGTCTGGGTGCAGCCAACGTTTTGTCAATCCAATTTCCATTTTATGACTGGCCCTTGTTCCTCTAATGTAGATTCGGAAATGATGGAGGCTTTTGGATGTGAGGTACAGGTAATTACTGCGCTTCTATTAACTTTCCAGCCTAAGGCCAGCCGTGGTGGAACGCCATGGCAAGATAACAAGGTTACAGTGAGCAGGAACACGGGCACTGTACCCGTGGCAGCCCATGTGTGGGATGGGGATAGTGGTGGAGAACAGACCATAAGGTCACAGGTTCAAATCCCCCTTGGACGTCGCTTTGGATAAAGATAAAGAGGTGTGCCCCTTTGGCTGAATGGCTGCATTGTTGCAATCAGAGGCAGCGATGTTGCAATCAGACAGGTAAAATGGGGAAGACAGTGTGCTTGAAATGGGTTTGGTTGAATGATTATCTCATTGTCCATGAGAGGAAGCAATGTGGTTGAAGTGGATCCAGACTCCAATAGGGAGTCTCTCTCACAGTTCTATTCTTGTATCAAAAAAAATAGGACCAACGCTTTGGGCCCATCTGCTGCAGATTTATATAGCCAGTGAGGTGTTGCTCAGTCTTTTAATCAGCCATAGGATGCAACTCACAAGGTACTCCGCTGAGGCACTTTGTCATCGGCACTGAGAAAGGAGGGAGTGGTCCTGTTTACATTAAGGTCCAGACACTGCTCATATGGTGTGTGTTTGTGTGTGTGTTTGTGTGTGTTTGAAATTGCAGGATAGGGAAAAAAAAGAAAAGAAAAGCATATAACAAATGGTTTCATCCTCGAGAGGATCAGTTTCCCCCCCCCCCCCCCCCTTTCGCCGATATTAAGCCGTGGATTCTCAGCACACGCTCTCGTCCTCCTCTCCCTCCCCTCGTAATTCCTCACCACACTCCGGCTGTCTTTTTAGGCTGCGACGGGTGTGAATTTGGCACTCTACTTACTCTTAGCAAGGCAGGGCTCTCCTGGGGAGAGGCTGTTAGGAGTGTGGTTGTCCAAGCAGGGAGAAGAGATCAAGCAACTGAACCCATACTCAAGCCTTCGCTTGGGAAACTTCCAGGGGACAAAAAATCCTCAGTGTTGAGCCTGTAAAATGGGCCGGAGAGTAGCTGTAATCTCATAAGAAGAAATGGCGCGTTGCGACTTTCCAGTCACATCGCTATCACAATTTACCATGGCCAATGATAATAAGTCTGTTCAATTGTGACCACTCCGATTCCGCAACACCGTTCACAATGAACATTTTAATATAAATTGGACTGGAGTTAAAAGCTGGTTCTGGAAGAACTTCTACACAAACACAGCCAGACAGTGCCTCCTCCATACAATGTATTTATCCTACATGGCTCGTTTTACATTCCCCCCACACATCCCTCTCCCAACACTTCAATGCTACATTGCTATACGCTACATCCCTACAGTATGCTACGTTCCCATGCTACACGACTAGCAGCGCGGCCCAAAGACTGAAACAGTCTTGGCCAGCCTTCCAATTATTCGAGGTAAATTAAGCATGGCCTGTTCATCCGAACCGTGCAACAGTCCCACTCGGCTATCCGTCTCGCCTCTCAAATAATCTATCAAGTAATTGAATCACCAGTCGGCCGGGGCCGATCATAAGAGGTAGCGATGTGCATGCACACTGAGAGGAACCGCAGCCAAGACTGCTGTGTAGAAAAGCAAGGTGCCAAAGATAAGAAGATACGCCATCTTGTTTGAAGATCCACACCCCCTGTGTCTGGTATGTTTGTCCTTGGTTCAAATTGATGGAAAACATAAAGGGTTTGTAACTGTCACTGTAACTATCCTTATTGATGCAGTCTCTGATTTACTGTAAGCACCGGCAGTTTCAACCAATGGCCTCCATGACTACCTGGTTCCACGTTATATTTGATCAGCGGTAACCAAGGAGGGACTTCTGCCTGAAGGCATGTGAGGGTGGACCACTGAACTCCTTGAATGTCAAATTAGGAATTCCGGAATGATTCTAAACGAGCGCCAAACGTCATTCTAACGTCATGCATTCCGAAGCCTCGACACGTTTATTGCTGGTTCTTCATTTCACGCCGCACAATTACTTTTATGGATGGTGGCTGTTCGGAATGTGCTACAGTGTTGGAAACAACTGAATTCAGGTGGAAAAGCACCAGGCATATTTGTACACCGCAATCGGCTGATTTATTCACCCGTGGTTTTGGAGATCTTGACATGTGCGTTTCTATCCACCCTTCCCTATGTTTTCATCTCCTTCCAGGGCTTTGGATTGTCATGATCCTGTTCCCTCATGTGCCCACACTGTGGACGCATCTGTCTGTAATCAGACTGGCAGGTTCCTAATGCGCAACCTTCTGAAGCGTCGCTGGGGGACCGGCTTGGTGACCTCACACGCTCATCAACCCATATCTCAGCTGTCAGTGAGGATCTGAAACGACAACGAGCAGTTTCTTTTTCTGCTTGCTTCTCGGAGAGAGAGAGAGAGAGAGAGAGAGAGAGAGAGAGAGAGAGAGAGAGAGAGAGAGAAAGAGAGAGAGAGAGAGAGAGAAAGAGAGAGAGAGAGAGAGAGAGACAGAGAGAGAGAGAGAGAGAGAGAGAGAGAGAGAGAGAGAGCAAGAGAGAGAGAGAGAGAGAGAGCTTGAAATGCCTGGTTCACAGATACAATGCCAGATCACATATTAGAGACAATGAAAAACACATCCATGCAGGGCATGGCTACATTTAACAGTTAAATTAAATGTAAATCTAACAGGACTTGCAAGAACCATTTTTCCAAGGGCGTAATTACTTCCCCCCTGCAAATAACAGTCCCAATTTCCTCAGGAAGAGTTCACGTGAACCCAAGATGTGCTGTGAGGTCAATAAAAACATTCAGTTGCAAATAATTGCCTCCCTGTATAGAACAGGCCGCCGGGAGAGCCGAGCCGGCCTCCAGCCACGGCGGCGCCACCTGCTGCCCCCTGCGTTCAGCCTCCGGTAGTACAACGTGACAGCGTCAGCTGTGCGCTAATTTATTTCTCATTAGTGGTTATAATGAGAAGGCCTCGTCTCAGCAGCGGTGTTGGGAAGGGGGGGGGGGGGTGGTATTCAGGTTCGTGAACAAAGCTAACAAACACAGACAATTAGCTTCATGTTGACACACAGGATACCCGACACATCTGCTGTGGATTACACACAGTGGTGGAGACAGGAAGGGAGAGAGAGAGTGAGGGAGAGAGAGAGAGACAGAGAGAGAGAGAGAGAGAGAGAGAGAGAGAGAGAGAGAGAGAGAGGACGAGACAAAGAGAGAAAGAGACAGAGACACAGACACATCTGTCCGACCCGTTTCCCAAGCAGGCTTCCTTTTCCGAAACAAATCGAAACTCCCGGATTTTGCTCCAGTCACCCCACCATTTGTCCGACGACAGGGTTGGACACCGTCACTGCTCCGCGACGTGAGACGGCGTCCTGGCAGCGCGAGTAAATGAACAGCGGAGTTGCGTGTGAGGTATTTGCGGGGCCCGCTGTGAGCACGTCAGTCGCTACAGTAGCTCGAGCCGGCTGCGCCCCCTTGCCTCCACCTGCTGAGGGAGATGAAAAGGACACTGAAAGGGAAATAATTCGGTTGAGATATTACTCCAAACTCTCGGTGCGGCTCCTCTCTGCCTCTCTGCCTCCATCGCTCTCTCATCCTTCCTCTATCTCATCGCAGGTAAGGGTGAGATCAGGAGACGTATATCCAACTGTCTGAATTAGAAACTTATTGCTCTACTTTCTGGCGTTTCATGCGTTTGGCAGATCTCAACCTGGATTAATCCCCCCCCTCTACTTTGAAATCTCGACGTCTGAAATCATGTGAATTTACAGGTGCTTCTCAGATATTTCCATTAGCAGCGGTGCCTGCTAATGTTATGCTGTATCTGGCCGTCACATCCTGGGTTCACCTGTGTTTAATCTTTGACAGTTGCCTGACAGGAACACACACTGTGAGAACACTTAGGATGGGCTTGTGGAATGTGTACAGTATATTCAAGCTCGGAGCTACGCAGGGGCAAGCGTAGCCAAGCAACCCCCCCTCCCCCCGGCCCACCCCCCCCCCGCCCCCCGAGTTTCCCTCATAAACATACAAATGGCATGTGAATTAATTGTCATACCCGGCATGGTGTTCTCGTGGCCCCATTGGGTCTGCTCTCTGCCAGTACCAGCACACACCGGCAGAACAGATGTCCCCACAGCGGGCGCTCACGATCGACTCATTACGAAACGCGCATCTGGAGAAGTGGCGCTTTCGTTATGTCACTGCGTGCCATAAACTTGAAACCATTTGTTATATTAGGGGCTCTAAATGTATATTGTTTTGGGCTTCGTTTTGAATTAAAATCCCCCCTCGGTTTGGTCCTCCTGGCTGCGGGCTTGATGTTTCACCGCTCACAAACAGACTGGTACACAACCGTCTATTATACCGGAACAAAACCATTTAGTGGTAAATGCCATGGGATGCAAAGTTTTCCCCAACAGCCTCCCGATCGCTCACCTCGGAGCAGCAAACTCCAGTCCATTGCACCAAGCAGCCAAGCTGGAATGATATATGATATCATTACATTCTTAGTATTCAACCGTTGTTGCAAAGTTGAGGAAACTAAATAATTCAGTGTCCAGCTTATTATGAATCATTTATCGACTAAATCGGTTCCATCCTCCCCTCGCGTAATGGGAACTTCAATATTAGACAGAGGCACTTTCAATCACTGGGCTGCTCTAATTGGGTAAACAAAGGAAGGCTTATTGGATGTAAGATTCAACCAATTAAAACTGCTGAGCCCATTTTTATGTTGACTAGTCTTGGAACGCTGTTCCACTGAAGCGAATAGAGTCGGCATGCCTATTGCTTCCAGTAGGCATGCATGAAAACGTAAAAAGGCATTCTGTAATTAAAATATTCTTGTCTGAGCCTTAATTCCGGCCCACAAGCTCATTTGCAATCGTTTGGCATGTTGCCTAAATCAAAGAAACAAGAATCGCTTATTGCTTTCTGCATTAACAAGTTGACCCAAACGTTCAGCTGAATAGAATGCTGACTCGTGTGGATGTGGTGGAGAGAACAGGAAAAAAAAAGATTGATAAACTAAGCAAAGTACTGTGGTCATCTTCTTCCAGTTAAGGTTTGGGTCCAACAGCCGTCTGTGTGTTCTTGATAGTTTCTCTGCTTCTACAGAAGACGGACTAACAGACCCTAACAGGCACACCTACCATCTTGACCTTCTGACCTTTCTGGGTTTCATATTAATGACCTTCAGAACAACAGTACCCAGACACAAGCCTTGTTATCGACCATTTCCGCTCAAGGTCCAGGGTAAAACGGCACAGAATCCCCCCCTTTTTTGTTTCCAAGTCTTTCCGTGTCCTTTGAAATCACTTACTCCCTGTAAAACAAGCACATTGAAAAATAAAATGCTAAATGGCCATACATTTATTTTGTATCCAAAAAAGAAATGCAAGTACTGGAACCACATGTCTTTTGTTTAGTCTCCTACAGCTCTGTGACAAATGTAAGTATTACACCAAAACAATAGAATAGGCAGAAGTGTGTTAATCCTTGTATTCTTTAACCTGCAGTATCAAACCTTCGCCTACCAATTACTGAAAGACCATCTGGCACCAAGACCAAAAGGACACACAGAGTTAAATGAAAGAAACATGTCACAATGTGTATCATGGGGAGTTTAATACCCAAGCGAACGTTTACAAGCTAACTTTTCACTGAACCCTGATAGGGTTACAAAACTGAACATCAACTGTATAATTCAGCAGCAGCTTCTTGTAGAAGAGATGAGAAATGGAAAGAAAATACACTTCATAAACCGTAGGAAGAAAAAAAATCATTCTTCCCCAGATAATATATTTGTCCTGTGTTTCACTCTGTTAAGGCATTGTCGATTGCTCTCCCTAACTCACTGGCTGGGAAGAAAGCAATCAGCCTACCTAGCCATGTTGGATTGGGCCGCAGGGAGAATACATTATACACTTCTTTAGGTCCCCGCCCTTGCCAATCTTCATTTTTCAACGCTTTGTCTCCCCAGCTTGTAAACCCCGCACAGTCTCACATACACACACATACATAACTGCATCCTGTTTCGATCTATCTCGATGTTGTGCATTCGGCGTACATTTGGAATTAGGACATTCCCCCTTCATTTAACCCAGCGACTAATCCTGTCTTTTTCTGCACACTTGCGATCAAAGGTCCTCAAGTATACCGAGTCCTTTTCAAGGGGCTTTTCTGCAATCAACAACCCTGTACTTCACAGCCTCGACAAAGAATGCATTCAAATGGTCATTAAGGAGCCTCGTTTCAGGAAACAGGAGGACAGATACAGAAAAAAGAAATGAAGGGAGGGAGGATGGATGGATGTATATATGTATAGAGAGACAGAGGTGTGTGTGTGTGTGTGCGTGTCTGTGTGTGCGTGTCTGTGTGTGCGTGTGGGCAAGGGACAGAGGGTAGGCTGGCCAACTGATCGATTGCAGCTTCATTTAGAGAGCACCATCAGAGAGACGTCACAAACTGAGCGTTTCTCAATGCAGTCACAGACCTTATGGCTCACAGGACTATCCATAAGGTCCCCAATGTTCATTAAAGGAAATCTTGAAAACCAGGTACCGGGTAGATGAAGTTGCGATGAAATACATGGAATATAAATCGTATACTGCAGCAATAGTTACGTTTCTCAATCTTTGTCAGAGGGAAAAGCTGTGGTAAAGTTACTTTCAAAACATTTCTCAGTACTGGCCTGTAGGTTATGAAGCCAACTTTCTCTTGGTGGACATTACTTATGCCAAAAGATTGCGAGTAATACCCGTAACTTCTGGAAGACCTCTGGGAGGTCTAAGGTAATTCCTTTTCAGGAGGAGAAAGAATAGAATATATATTCTGACTTCTGCTACTTCTGCTACTGAAGTCATTTTCGACTTTTTTCCACCATCCAAAAATCTCAAGTTTTCTCTGGTTTGTGGATCCATACAAGAAAGAACCTTTTTCATTGTTTGTTGATTACAAACAGGCACCTCCTATCAAAGCCCATTAATATGAGAGGAAACATGTTGTTCATTGTGCAACCAGCCCAGATAATCAACGAGCCTGACCTCATCTGGGAACTCTTTTGAAACAACCGTTATGTGTCACCCCTGGTGACCCCCCCTGGTGACCCCCCCCCCCCCCCCCCCCCCATGTCCCTTCAGTGGACTCGAGCACCTGGGCACCTGTTCGGTGCCCAGCTAACCACTCTGCGCGACATACCCCAGATAAGCCTTGGGAGCACACCGCACAGCCCAGCACACCTCCCCTACCACCGTCGCTGCTGTTGAACGATGTTTAATATGAAAAGTGCCTGCAGCCTCCAGAGTAAAAAGGGGTGTGTGTGTGTGGGGGGGGGGGTATAGGAGGATGAGAGTCATTTTCTTTCATAAACATGTTCACTATTACAGTGGAACTCCACCTGAGGCACTACATAGGAATTCTGTTTCCTTTCTGGCTGGGTAGATATTAGTTTTCCACAGTATGGAGCATTTTCATTGTTTCTTCACATAACTACCATTGAAAGGAGCCATCCTCTTGTACAACATCTACATCAACTGTACTTGAAACTCGGGGGGGAAAAAGAAACGTTGTCGCGTTCACCGTTTGTCCTTGAACTGTATACGAAAAAAGCGAGTGTCTTTTATGTCGCAACTGAGGGTTAGAAGAGGATGAGGCGTTTGTGTGAGGAGATGTGTTTGGGTCTATTTTGGTTGGCCCAGATAAGCCTTTTACTGTCGGTGAGGCAGGAAGGCTTGTGTGTAACATCTGGCCACCTGACCTGACACCCAGCAAACCTCTACCTCAACTGAGATACTGCACCCGCACATATTCAATGTCTCGTTTCACAGAATGTTAAACGATATGAAATGGATTTGGGAATGAAAAAGGGTTGTTCATTATTCCGAAGCCTTACAAGAGTAGGGCAAACACATATAAACATTGCAACTGTAATCTCTTCCTCATTGGACTAGCTGAAGAATCGAACATTCTTGAGAATAATTGTTTCTGTGTACTGGGCAGGTCAAAATGCTTAATCTACACTAATCAACCTCAATACCACCAGAACACAAATTAATGACTAAGTTGAATCTATTCCTCATTGCAAACCAGTCAAAAACACCAGTTGACTTTCACCTAGTCACACTGCTACAGTGTTGAATGCTATTTCCGGAGCTAATGAATTATAGATTTCATGGATTTCAGCCTCGAGAATGGCTCAACATAATTAGGTGTCCTGTTACCTAAAGCTGATCTTCATCTTCCTGTGGAGCCCTCCATTGTCCAGAGGTCTGGATCCCTTAATCATAGATAAGTCCCTCGAATGAAGTACAACTTTGACCTCTCTAACCTGACTGTCTACACACATAATCAGTCTCCGTGGGAACCTCCATTGCCCCCTTTTGCCCCAGAGTCTACCGCTAGGCCAAGAGTACATTGGGATACATCCAAACACCATTTACCTCAAACATTTACATTTAGTCATTTAGCAGACGCTCTTATCCAGAGCGACTTACAGTAAGTACAGGGACATTCCCCCCGAGGCAAGTAGGGTGAAGTGCCTTGCCCAAGGACACGACGTCAGTTGGCATGACCGGGAATCGAACTGGCAACCTTCGGATTACTAGCCTGATTCCCTCACCGCTCAGCCAACTGACTCCAACAAACAGCACTCATCGTGCGGGCGACATCCACTCATTCATAAGAGACGTGGGTGTCATGTGACTGACTTACCTGGGGGACGGAGCGACAGTCGTGTCGCGGGACGGTGTTCGGGGGGAGGGGGGGGTGAGCAGCTGGCTGAACCCTTAGGTGAGAGGCAGGCCGGCACTGTGTGTTCTGAAACATCACCCTCCACAGTTATGTCACCCCTCTGCCGCTAGCTGCTACGGGGATTGCAATCTCCTCACATTGGCGGAGAGATGTCGGGGAAAGCCTGAGGGGGGGAGGGGGGGGGGGGGGGACGTCGTTTTGTTCAACGCAACTCGGGTGGATGTCCAAATGTTGATTTGGTACCAGAAGACCTGCAATCTGGGTCTCTTCAGCTTATTTACGACTCACCTACAGAACTGACACAGAACGGAACACCGAGATTCAAGCAGCGATCCTCGACAAAGTGGAGGGAAAAAAACGGGACCAAACTATCTAGACTTGACCAAAACGTTATGGGGTTCAATGTTTACGGGTCCTTAGATGGCTTGAAGGGATTTGACCGAAGGAGGTCCATTTGGAGCCATCAGAGAGGCATGCTGTGTATTGTGGCCTGCAGCTTGCAGAAGGGTCAGACATGTTTGGAACTACATGTTCACGTGGCACAACAGATTGCCTTGTTGTTGACACGGAGAGCGATTGTTTGTGTGTGTGCTTGTGTGCTTGTTTGTGGGAGAGATTGAGAGACAGAGAGAGAGAGAGAGAGAGAGAGAGAGAGAGAGAGAGAGAGAGAGAGAGAGAGAGAGAGAGAGAGAGAGGCAAAGAAGATGGCCAAGCTGTATCTAGCTTGAGCTGGTGGCAGGCAGAGGAAACAGATGGAGGTTTCCATGGCGGCGCCGGGGCCCATCGTGTCAGCTCTCTGCGCAGGAAGCAGAAGATGACAAGGTCATTAACAAAGGTTCCGCTGCCATCACAGACTTTTAGGCTCCATCTCTCCTGTAATTTAATACTCCAAAGTTTGAGAGAGAGAGCCAGAGAGAGAGAGACAGAGAGAGAGAGAGAGCCAGAGAGAGAGAGCCAGAGAGCCAAAGAGCCAGAGAGAGAGAGACAGAGAGAGAGAGCCAGAGAGAGAGAGAGAGAGAGAGAGAGAGTTCATCAAGACGGCCATTTCGTAAAGCGCCCACACAAAGTCAAGCTTCATTCAAATCTTCAGCCTCATTGCGTATTTCGTCTCCCCCAAGTGTTTAAGGCATTCATAGTCTTAACACTTTCACGCGGTTCAGATGTCCGACTAATTACAAACAATGGAGTCTGTATTCTGCTGTCCACGTCGACATTCACAGCACCTTGAAGCCTAACAGAAGCTCTCCAACCCTTCAACCTGACCCGAGACACATCCCCACATTGCCATAACAATTTCCATAATTACAGAACCTCATTTGACCCCAGGAAATAATGTGTCATCACATTGTCCGGAAACGATTTCCATCTCAATGACCAATTACGGTTTTGGCAGGAGGATGAGCAGCATTTATGCAACCAGACACTTGATAATCTTCGGCTTTACATCTAGAATTACCAGGTCATTTTCATTTGCTTTGTTAATGCTTCATTATTAGAATTCCCATCCCCCAACCAGGGGAATGACATCATGTACGGTATCTGAACCCAATCTTTGGCAGAAAAGTATTTTTGTTGCCACACAACTTGATGTTTTATGACCTCTCCGAAACCCAAAACTATTGTACATGGTTAATAAATGAATGTGGCCTGACATCTTCCATCCCGTTGGGCGCTTGGGCTGAAAGTTTAAATCGTGGCTTGGCTCAAGAGCCGAGTGATTAGGAGACCCAGTGTTTTCTCAGGACTCAGAGTCCTTGGGGTGATTGGAACTAATGAGTGTAGTTCAAAACGGACAACCCTTTTATGCCGCTTTTGATTGAGTCCAGCTCGATGACTCAGCTTTGCATCCCTGGCTCTGTTAAACGACAATAGGGTTCAAGAGGGCCGGCTTTTGGGGGGTTGCATGCATGCCCTTTAATTTGACAATGAATACGTTACTGTCTAAAACTCTACGATATCTTTATTAATCCTAAATCTTCGAAGAGATGTGTGGAATACGTCTCTCACCTCTAGAGAGAACAGTCAGCCCCGCAACCATTGAAACTCGCGTTGGGACCAGTAATCATGACATGACTGGGAGAATAATCTTTCCGAATGACTCCAATGATCTCTCAGATTCCTGGTGGATGTGCTACAGGGGAGAACAGTCTCCCAGGGATTTGCGGATAACAACACCCAAGTTCTTCGTGTGTGTGCATCCCGGCAGCACGCTCTGAGACAGACGCAGTCGTTTCATCACCAGCCCAGAGGTAAAAAAAATAAAAATAACGCGACTGCCTCTGAAAAACCATTTGCATCCTGACTCTATTTATTCTCTGTCTCACGTCGTCCTTTTCCTTCCCTCCGAAAAGTAGCGGGGGGTCGGGAAAGGTGGAGATGGTGAAAATGATCCAGCAAGCTGCAGGAGTGGAACTTCTCACTTGGGAGAAAAGAGAGAAATAGCCCGGGTATAATATCTCCGTCTGTATTTCTCCTCACATTTTTCTTTTTCTTTCTCACACCGAACAATGAGTACATGTTGCCGTCAAAGAGCACCCCAGAAACCCAGCGAGCATGACTATGAGTGCGTGACTGCAGACCAAGGCCAGAGGTGGGCACACTAGGGATGTGAGCAAACAGCAGAACGCTGGCTGGCATTTGCCAAAAAGCCTGAAACACAATTGAGGGAGGGGTGTGTTTGTGTGTGTGTGTGTGTGTGTGTGTGGGGGGGGGAGGGGGGAGGTGGGAGGGGGGGGGGTGAAGAACAAAGCTGCAATTCAAAATTACAGTGAATGTGCTCCGCCATGCAAGGCGAGAGTTAGAACAATGTTGTAATGCTCTGACAGTGCGTCGACTGAACTGGAGGCCAAAGTAAAAGCCTCGAAGCAACAGTTTGAGAATGCGTACAGTACAAATGGAAAGTATCTTCCAATGCCAACCTCTCTTCTTTGTTGTTGATCCATATCCCTTACTTTATCCGTGTCTAGAAGTAACAAGAGCACGGTTAGACTTGATCGATACGAGCCGAAAGCGAGGTTATCCAGTTTAATTTGGACATCGAGAGGATGCCCGGAGGGGGAAACAGAAAAAAAGAGGTCACTGTCAGAATCTCTAGTAGAATACATTACGTAAAGTACCATGTTTTACAACACTATTCACGACAAGCTATCTGGTCCCGGTACAATTGACATAGTGACATAATAGTCCTGTTTGCTCGTCATTTTCACCAGCGTCCATTTTTTCACGCCTCGGTCCAGCCTGTTGCTGTTCAAAGCTGGAGCACCATCCGGATTATGGGGGAGGAGAGTAGGTCTGTAAACACCCTGTTGGGCTGCTTTCCAGTTTATCTTCGACTGGCAGGTGGTGTGTGTGTGTGCGTGCGTATGTGCACGTTTGGATAGGGACGGTGATAGAATGGCAGCTGGACGTGGCCATTACTGCATCCGAGAAGGCTAAAGATTGAACACAGATGGATAGTTTGGTGATAATGCTTCATACATTGGTCCAGGACGTGGAGGGTGTGTGTGTGTGTGTGTGTAGGGTGGGGGGGGTTAAGGGAGGGAATGTTTATGTTGCAATGTGAGTGAAGAAAGCCTTCTAGACATTGATTGATGCCAACGCAGAACAAGGCTATTGATCCCTTCACAGACTCACACAGACAGTACCTACCTGACTAGATAGTTAATGCAGTCAGATATTGATCATTTGCCCTCAAAAACTTCATTTAGTAATTTTGGTCTTAAACGTGTAATATTTTGTATCTTTGTAGAAAAGGGAATAGAGCCCAGTCTGACTTCAGACCTGTCACACAAACAGCACACTGCCACCCTAGTTCTGAATTGTTTGACCAGTTTTCCATTATGGCCAGAGAGAGATATTGTGCATTTTTGTGACCTCTTTTGTGAAGCTTTTGACATGGTAGATCACTCTCAAGATTCGATTGGTCAGGCCTGCTCTCAGTAGGAGGTAAATAAGACTTTTTTTTAACCTAATGGAGGGAGTTCCATAGTCTTGTCACTCTTGTGGGTTCAGTTTGGTTCCCCTCTTTAGTGAAAGGTAGAATGGTTGAAGGTTGTAATCTTACACTAATGACTCAGGGATGTATGCCAATTCGCTGATGACTGAATTGGCCCTTGCTAAACTAATTAACTTACTAATTAACTCATTTCTTATCACTCAAAACTGATCTTGAATGCTAATAAGACCAAATGTATTCTTACTTTGTCCATGTTTGTCAGGGCACCAGTGGGATGCCTTGCATGAAGAAAGATTAAGAAGGATTTATAAAAGCCCCTACTTCAGGCACCAAATGATATCTGCATGATAAGATTGGATCTGTGAAGTTGGACATTCAGAAATGTTTGCGCACCAGAAGGAGCAGACCGTGCCTCACAGCACCAAGTCAAATGAAAGCCGTCTTCCAGAATAATTGCCTTCACGAGTCTGCTCCGAATCCCGTTGCCTGCGTCTGAGGAGAATTATCAGGAGGATGGCAGGGGCAGCGGAGGTCATGACCAAGGGAACAGCTTGAACAGGTTTGGCAAATGAATGTACCGTGGAAGGCTCCAAACTCATGTAAAACTCGGAAACTAATCACCTCCAGTTTCCTCTGATCTCTGGCCATCCTAAAAATGGCAACTCAGGATGATTTATTCATGCCTAATTTGCTGTCTTGTTTCGAGCCGGGCTTTCGTCGAAGTCTGGGTCTGTCCTATACCCCGAGGGATGTGCTATCTGAGAGGACGGATTGGGAAAAAACGGTGACAGATTCCACGCTTCAGTGCTAAGGGTATCTCCTGCGTAGTCCTCCACGGCCCAGTAGGAAAAGGCAGAGATGAGCAGTTAGTCCCCTTACGAAGTGTATCCACCTTGCTGCACCGCAACACCTAACAGGCTTCAAGTCAAATCTCAAAGAGAGGCTTCCAAACCTACCTCGCTTCCCATCTCTCGAAAACGGTGGATGGTACTCCTTAGATACTCCTTAGTCTGATGTTGGGGAAAGAGCACATCAGAAATGTGAAACGCATTTGAGCTTGGTTGGAAGGAAACATTTGCATATTTGTTTCAAACGCAGCCACTCATACAACTTATTTTTTCCAAAAGGCTCTGACGTGACAGTTCATCTTGTTCAAATATGTTCTGAGGCCTGTACACTATAAAATTCAAAAAGCACAACTTGTCTGCAATGAGAATCTCCATCCTCAGAGACTTTGAGTACAGGGTCCAACAGTGCAAGTATTAGCATTTAACTCTGGTATAAAATGAAGATCCACTTCGAGTGGACTTATAGTGATTAGATATGGTTACATATATGACCAGATAACATTACCTGGGTCAGTTAGAATGTGCGGCTTTTAGAAAACGCACAATATCGAAACCGAGGTTGGCAGAAAGGCGGAAGAAAAGAGGGAAATGGAACAATTTCAAAGTGTGTCTTTCTGCGCGAGACCCCACATATCTTTGCAAACACTGCGATTAAGGGGATGAAAGGCAGTTTATTAGCATGAGCGTTATACTCCCTGGTCACAGAAATGACAACAATACCTCCAGCTTGATGTCAACCCTGTGCCCCATCACAGAGAAGAAGAAAAAAACATGTTGTGAAATGTCCCTTTCACTTTATGATTCAAGCGAGATATCTTGCTCCCAGCCTGTAGCAGTCCAGTTTTATTGGCCAGGATATCTGCTGAATATCATTGTGCCGAAAGCAAACCTAATCCATTTATTTTACCCAGATGGAATGGATATAGTTTGGGCTATTTTTATGTGATTGGCACGAACCGACCCTGAATCCTCAGCCTAGCGTGGCAAACTCAGCCATCAACCTTTAGAGAAACCAAAACTTGTCAGTAAATAGGTCCACCACACGTTCTGTCTGCACCTTCAAGAGAGGACGGGACGAAACGGCAGAGGAGGTCAAAGTTCGACACATCACTGCAGCCCGTGTGTCTGGACACTGTGCAGAGTAACAGTAGGATATTGACTTGACGTTGTTGATATTTGCTTGTTTATGCATGGCGTTGTGTGGAAGTTCACAATCAATGAGTCTTGGAGGTGGGTAATATCATTCAAACACAACAAATGGATGAAGAGGGCTTGCTTTGACAAAGATATCAAGGCCAAACCAATGATACACTTAAGAGGATGTTTTGCATCGGATAATCAATGAGTAGTCCATTCAAAATGTCTTTCATATGTTTCCATATTTGGGTACCTCTACCATACATCCAGAGAGATGTATAGTCTGTATATCTGTATTAGCAAGTTATCTTGGATACCTGTTCTTACTGCTTAACAGTTATACCATCAATTAAATTAGAGGCAATGTATCACTCCATAATAGGCGAGTTTTGAATGGAGAACAAGCAGAACACTCTGTTTTCCCGTCGTGTTTCTGGCACGCCTAATTCTCGTTTCTCCAGCGGCGCACCCCAGGGGAGCGTGGTCTCTCTTATTGATATTTATCGTTCCGTGTCGTCCTGGTAGCACCTTGACAGCTTACTCACCAATGGCGCGCGCTGACGGTCGACTGCTGTGCGAAAGGCAATAATGTATTTGTCATCCACTGCCAAAAGGTGTACACTATCTCATTGATCTTTTCTGAGTCCCGCATTTTCAGCGCCACGAAGCGAAACACGTGCGGTAGACTGTATTACGCTTTTGAGATGCACTCGGGTACACATCAATCATCTTAGAATAACAGTCATTGTTATGTAAATAGGTTACTTCAATTAAAAATGTGTTACTGTACAGTACAATGGACAATCTGATTTAATAAGCTGGGGGTTATTGACAGATAACTTCCAGAAATTATGGTTTCAGTGAAAATTCCCCAAAAGGATTCATAATTCAGTTATCCATAATGCATGAGTTACAGTATAATTACATCTTGACATCCATGCATTGCATTCTCTCGTGGCTTGGTAGGTTTTCAGAAGGAGACAATTGTTTGTTGTTATTTACGAGGACGTCAATCTCAACTTCGTATTCTATGTCAAGATAAAAATAATTGTCCTTCCTCTAACAATTTCCTAACATTTTCTCCTCGGTTTCATCAGACCAGATTCACCGGGAAGCTGTGGAACCTGTGATATCTTTTCATTTCATGATAAATATTTCATGGCTACATATCGTGTTCTTTCTCACGGATGCGGCTGACCTCCAAGGTGGATGTGGTCTAAACCTGCAAGCAGAAAAGAATATTATAGACCTTCCTTCCTTCTCTACTGTGTTTCAGCTTTCAACTGTAATTTAGCTGCTGGATGCAGATATATCTCAATAGAATCTTTCAGTTCTTGGAGAGATACAATTGGGCTATTTATAGCGCATGGTTTAGGAGGGGGGCTATTCTTTGTGTGGCAGCAGCGCATTGGGGTCTAACAATGGTTGAACGCGGCAGATTTGCTGGAGCAGAAAGATACGCTTTCATAGGGAGAGCTGAAACAGAGCGGAGAGTCGTGGGGGATGTCAGCCATTCAGGGACCTTCTGAAAATATGATTTCCCTCCTGCCTCCATTTTGGGCCTAATCACTGATCTGACCAAAGCAGGCTGGGGAAATCAAGGGTTCCACCTCATAGGCCCCATCCACCAGTCCAGCCATTTTAGATCTGTGATTACCTCGAGGAAGGGAGGGGAGAGTCGAATGGCGCAGGTCTTCGCCACATAAATCACACTGATAACAGCGTGAAGAAAGGAGCCGTATTCTCTTCCCCGCTTGTTATCTGAAAGGGTGCGACTGAGCCAACAGAAAGCAAGCGAGCGACTGTGACCCGGCGGTTTCCCTCCTCACGCCCACCGTTTTCAGACGGGGGACCTTCCATCAGAACACACAGAGACTAATCCAGAAGCTTATTAAGCCAAAGTAAGAATCGATATCCACCCCTCAGGTTCTTTGTTACAGGTACTTGATTTATGTGCCACATCTCATGTCATGAAAACTAATACAGTGGCTCAAAAGCAATTATCCACTGCCTTGCTGTTCAGTTGGCATGTCCAAACAGCTAACTCTCCATCTTCCCTTAGAGGGAGGCCCAGGCCCAGAGCAGGAGAAATGGCTCTATTTTCCAGGCAGAAATGTGTTAACTAGCTGCCAGGCATCTGGAATTTACCTGTGTTGAGAATATAGACAGACACAAAGCACAACAGATGGCACTCTAGAGAATAACAGGCATGAGTTGGCTGATGTTCGAAATAACAGGATAAATAGCACGTTGCAACACTGTACACGTCTCGAAGAGAATTCGAACCGAACGTCACCAACGAGATTTCAATTTTTGTTTACGGTTCTCCAATTATTCTTAGTATTCGTACGAAAACAGGCACTATAAGATCCGAACCCCTCATCTTTTGCGATGCTTCCCACTTCTTTTCTGTATTATGTTGTTATATCTGATGTTGTCTTTTCCCCTGGGTATCCCCAGGTGAGTTTCGACTCTTGCAACATCTTCTTCAAAGCATTCTGTTTGCGTACAGTACAACCATTATGCAACCTGCGATTACATTGATTGTCTGCGTCTCACCGATGACATTACTATGCAGATTATATACATGTAGAACTATTCCACAAACCGAGCGGTAAATGGGACTGCACCCGACTACATCAAGTCTCTCCTCCAGCCTTACACCCCCACCCGCCACCTACGGTCTTCTTCTGACAACCGTCTGGTGGTCCCACCGCTCAAGAGCGCCCGGTCCCAACACAAGCTCTTCTCCTGTCTGGCCCCCAAATGGTAGAATTATCTCCCCACCTCCATCAGAGACACTGACTGTCTTCCCACCTTCAAGAAAAGGCTTAAGATGCACTTGTTCCGGGAGTACAACGGTACTTTTGAATGATTTGCTGGACCTTATGTTAGTTTCCTCCAGGATCACAATGACTCTTATTGAGAGACTTGTTGCTCTTGTGGG
The DNA here is from genome assembly GCF_038355195.1 of Osmerus mordax. NCBI lineage: Eukaryota > Metazoa > Chordata > Actinopteri > Osmeriformes > Osmeridae > Osmerus > Osmerus mordax. The sequence goes on along the minus strand of NC_090074.1, from coordinate 4,688,985 downwards.
TTAGTTGTAACTGATTTAAATTGTTGTACTCGCTGTGAAATATTTTACTGTTGCTTGCTTTTTTACAGGTACACTCTTGCACTTTTTGAGGTTCATGTTGTTTAATTGTAACTTGTTTAACAACATGCTCTTATGGTTCTTCCCTTTGGCACTTATTTGGTTTTTCACAATGTATGCTTCATGTTTTGGCTACCCACAATGTTTGGGGCTATCTTGTTGTTATGATCAGTGACCTATGCACTTTTGTAAAGCTCTTTCTTGGAAGTCGCTTTGGATAAAAGCGTCTGATAAATGAATAAATGTAAATGTCCAACGTTCGATATCTTGGTGGACCTAAATGTCTCCTTGCAACAATTGACGGTACTTTTCATTTGGTGTGTATAAAAGGAACGTCGTTTGGAAGGAGATATTCGAGGGTCTTTGTCGTGGAAAATCGTACAGTCGGAACCTTTAGCACAACAATGTCAAGTGACCTGCTGAGAAAGCTGTCGTCTTGTGTGCTGGAACTCGGATGGAACTTTGTGTGCTGAAAATATGAACAAAGCCTGTTGTGTGCCGGGTGGTTGTGGAACTTTCTAGAAATGCTCGTCGTTGAGAGAGTTCTTTATGAGCTTCACAGGCTTCTACTAGTGCGCTCTGTGGCCTCCGGTCTCTTTCTGCAGAAAGATTCACTCAATAAACACCTATATAAAGACTTCTGACAACTTTATGTTTATTGATTTTTTTATTGATCGGGTTTCCGTCACAGTCATGGCGTGAAGTTTCATGTACGTTTAAACAAAACAGTCAGGCTGGGAAGACATTACAGCAAGCCTGCCTCCCTCCTACTTCCTCCATGTGCCCTCAACCATTGTCTGCAGTTGCAAGGATGCCCATTGTCATTCCAGGTCACGTTAGGATATTGTTGACGTTGAAGAAAATCTTGTTTTTTGCAGAATACTGTACTACAATGCCTCCTCAGTCTACTTGATGGGCAGGGGTTGCTCGAGCGCTTTCTGGTAACTGAGCAGACACCTGGTGGGTGCTCCACATCGGCTGTGGGCAAGTCAGCATACCGTGAGTCTCGACAGATGGAACAGTTTCCTGAAAAAAAGGCGGAAGGGGCGGGTGACTTGCTTTTATTTGTTTGTTCTTTGGTTTCTCTGCCGCAGATGACCGGATCGGTCTATGTGAGATGCCTTATGGATATTTAGTCTGATTGAATAACTTTTAATAGGTTGTTTTGTGTTTCAGGTGTTATTTTTTATGAATTAGACATTGTCTTTCACTGAAAAATCTTCCTGACAAAGCCTACAATTGTTCTTGTGCAGAGAGAATTCCAGTCACCCATCTGACCCTCATCATCCTGACTGATGTGACAATATCCTTGAGTTATTCTATTAATACACATTCAAACCAACTCAATGGACGATTACTACCAGAACCTTATCCATTATTTACCACTTTTATATTTATTTCGGGTTGGTCAATGAAGTAAACACTAAAACAACGACAAATTACTTGTACACCGCTAATGTTGAATCGTGGATAATGACATTGACTTGACCAATCAATGTTTGACTGAACAATTCGATGCACTCTCGTTGGCAAACCATGTCTTTACCTGAGAGCAGTGTGTCCTCTGTCAGTGACCCAGGTCTGGTGCTGGGGGAGTTGGTGCTCATTTAATCTCTCCATGCCCTCACCTCTCTCACCTCCCAGAACCTGTGTCTCCCAGCTACAGACGCTTGCAAAGTGCTTTTTTTCACGCCGCTCTCTGCAATCACTAGCTCGACTGCTAGCTCCGCGCTCGGCTTTCGCTTTACACGCGAGCAGACAAATGGCCAAGTCGATTTTTCCTCTTGTTCCCTTTTTTTCTGGCCCTGTCTGGACTGTGAAGAGGTCTACCATTTCTCTTTTCATCCGTCGCTTCTCCCTCCTCCTTCAGCTGAGTAGATGGGGGTCAGCAGGGCAGGTGTGCTGTGCGTTGTTGAGATGATCAGAGCGGCACGTGCCCCCAGGAGTTGTCCATTTGTGCATCAGTATAGCTGTTCATTTCTGTTACAATAACAAAACATATTGATTTGTCGATGTTGTTCTTTTTTTTCTTTCTGGGTCCCTTCAAATTTGAATAGAAACGACATGGAATGCTCTACAGAAGGCAATGTTTCAAATATGTAGGTCATTCTGAAATTTAATGGAGAAATTACTTTCATTTTTTTTTTTGCTTGAAAGCTACAACCGTGGCGGTTTGAATTGAGTGGATATTTGCGTGGTGGAAGGGAACATATTTTGCATATTATGTTTCTTTTAACAAGAGTGTATGCCTAACGAGGATCCCATACCATCCAGATGGAACATTTCACACTCTGAAGGCTGTGCTTTGAGGAAGCTGGTCACTGACATCAGCTACAACCTCACAACACCCTGTAAAAACATGAAAATATATTTCATCCTATACTTAGACAGCAACATATTTACTGTCATGTTGTTGTGTGTATTACTCTCATACAGAGATTGAGTTCGCATCATTTAGATTTAAGACGTAATTTTGCATGCATCTATACATGCCTGTTTGCCTGTATTCCCTCCAGGGACTTTAATTAACACAAGATATTCAGACATGATGCACTAATAATGTCACTAGATTTATTTTATGCCCTCCTTGAGAAATCCATTCAGCTTTCCTCTCGCAGACTAATAGGATGCTGTAAGCAAGAATCAGTCGCCGTTCCAGCTTTGCTTGGCCCAGGAGATATGACGCCTGCCTTCCCTGTGTTCTAGTTCTGGTCTTGTGGAAGGATGTATAAGATGGCTGAAAACGTGTTCGACAGACCAGCTGCACATGCTCTGCACCAAATGTTTCTGTCTGGACGACAATGCTGAAACATGCAGTGTTGTGGTTTTGGTGGGTGGATGTCGTGACAGAAATGACTCTGTTACTACAGAGCAGTACCTGAAGTATGAACACTGTAGTACTCTAAATACAGCACATGGTATTGCAGTTTAGCGGAACAAGGTTGCGTTACCGACTGTTTGACACCGACTCTTTTGGAGCTTGTAGTAACATGTATTCACAAAGATAGGCATTACTTACACTGCATGTGAATAGAAATATTTGGAATCATTATGTATGATGAAATATTTCTGTAGTGTGGTGTAGAAAGGCGATAATGATGACCTAAAAGACCTTTTGCACTATTACATTCTGCAGCAATGATGTCTCTGTTATTGAGGCATTCAATAATATTAATACAATAATTTACATATATTTGGGGTACAGGGTTTAACAAGACACATGGTGAAAATATATTTAAAGGAGAAATAAAATAAAAAAATACATCGAATCAAAACGAATAAAACAAGCACTTGAAATACAAAAAGTGTGAATGAAGGGAGTCAGATGGCTGAGCGGTGAGGGAGTCGGGCTAGTAATCCGAAGGTTGCCAGTTCGATTCCCGGTCATGCAAACTGACGTTGTGTCCTTGGGCAAGGCACTTCACCCTACTTGCCTCGGGGGAATGTCCCTGTACTTACTGTAAGTCGCTCTGGATAAGAGCGTCTACTAAATGACTAAATGTAATGTAAATGGGAGTCAGGTGGCTGAGCGGTTAGGGAATCGGGCTAGTAATCTGAAGGTTGCCAGTTCGATTCCCGGCCATGTCAAATGACGTTGTGTCCTTGGGCAAGGCACTTCACCCTACTTGCCTCGGGGGGAATGTCCCTGTACTTACTGTAAGTCGCTCTGGACAAGAGCATCTGCAAAATGACTAAATGTAAATGAAACAAATCAAAAGCCTTTTTGTTTTTAGATGATGTTATTAAAGCTGACTTACATTTACATTTAGTCATTTAGCAGACTCTCTTATCCAGAGCGACTTACAGTAAGTACAGGGACATTCCCCCGAGGCAAGTAGGGTGAAGTGCCTTGCCCAAGGACACAACATCAGTTAGCATGACCGGGAATCGAACTGGCAACCTTCAGATTACTAGCCCGATTCCCTCACCGCTCAGCCACCTGACTCCCTGACTTAAAGAACGACACTGAACCCCCAAGCCCATTTTCTTTGGTAAAGGCGTCCCCGGGTTTAATGGCGTTGATGTCCAAGGTCTTTCCCCTTTGTTCTCAATCTAGACTGTGGAACATCCTAGAAGGCCCCGCCCAAGGAGCCTGGGCTGTGTACTGGATTACATTGACTGTAAAAGCTTGGTAATGTAATCAGACGCCAGACCACAAAGTGTCTTAAATTGGATCAAGTATGATCAGTCAGAACTAAGCACAGCAACAAGTGTCGATTTTCAATCCAAATGCTCGGCACAAAATTATGTTCAACCAACCTACCGCAATTCTACCCACCAAGCACTGAAGCCTTGGGTATTTCTAGTTTACACGTATGCAAATCGAGCATATTTTGTGCTAGGGGTCTATTAAAAAGAACAGGCGAAGAATAGAATCATAGAACCTGATGCCCCCTCAGGGATTCAACAACAATCCAGTTTTAAAAACGGTGCTGAAATCCAGTTCCTCTGCTAGAGTCACAGCTGTCTGACTTGGTGAGCGATCGGCTCTCTCATAGACACTGGCGAAGGGGGGTGAAAGAAAGCGACGTTGAGAAACAGACCCCCCCCCCCCCCCTCCCACACACACACAATAAAGATGCTTCCTTTAATCTGAGCCAGAATGCAGGGGCTTAGGGTGTTCCTCCCAGGCTCTGCTCCATACTACACGATGCTGTAGGGTCTGTCTCAGACCCTCTACTGTTCTCCACCACGCGCAGGTGGCACGGAGATTAACCTAATCCGCCTCCATCATCCACCACACCACCACTCTGAGACTCACATTCATGCACTATTTACCGGACACAGCCATGTAGCGATGACATGGAACGGGCAAGGGGCTGAACATTTTGCAATTCCATGGTCCTGCTTACTCTTGTTGTTGGTAAATACTCAACGTTGTCTTGCTCTTTTTGTTCTGTTCCTAAGCAACTACAATGTTGTTTCTTTAGGGATTGCTACTTGGTTATATTGTTGTGGATGTAACCTTCGTGTAAAGTGCTACCAAAAAGCTTTGGTCACCTTAATGGGTTGAAGATTATAGTGGGAATGCAAAGCCGGAGCATTTGTTGTGTTCTCAGAACGTCAGCAAGCACCAATCAGAGCGGAGAAGACTCAACTGCTGCTGATAGCAGCATTATACACTCTGATCCTTTGACTTCGATACCGAGCTTTCGTCTCTATAATGTATTTAGTATCTTGTGTTTCACTATTAGTATCACCATGGGGATCAATAAAGTGCTTACTTTACCTTGCACTCGTATGCGTAGATGATGTGGTCCTATCTGGGGAATTGTGCTGTGTTCTGAAATAGATGATGTTGTCCTACCCGGGGAAGGCATGGTTGCTGACAGTCCCTTTGCATTCTCTCTCTTCCCCTGTGACCTGGCCTCAGTCCCAGCCTTTGTTCCAGCCTCAGCCCCATCCTTGGCCCTAACCTCATAGCTCATATCTGGAAATCTGGCAATTAGTCCCCAGTTTCTGTATTTTTCCAAATTAATAGTTAAAAAACCTTCTGCTGGAGGATGAGTGTTTGAGAAGAAAAGGAACCGTTCCTGTCAACTTGCCATTGCAAAAAAGAAATAACTAACAAAACAATGACTGATAATCTTATTGTTTTTTTTTGCGAGGTCTGTGTATTGATTTCTTGACAATTGCTTCTTTCCAAAGCCTTTGCAGAAACAGCACATGCATAACATTTTCTCTCCAAAGCCTAAGCAGATTTAAGCTTGGGTGAAGTAAAAACCTTTAGAGACACATGAATAAATGTTCACTCACAGCTCATGGTACATAATTTCTCTTTTATTAGATGTACTTGTACAATTTCAAAATTCCTCTAAGCTTGTATCTAAAGCTTCTCTGATGACGTGGGACGGTCTTTTACTCAGAACATGAGAACTGTGGAGAAACTTCAGAGGACACTATCCACAACTTTGTGCTTATCTTTTTTTTTTGTTCTTTTTTTTTTTGGTAAATATTTTTCGACAATTTCACAAGAACATACTAAATTCTCTGTAATAATTTTGTATACCAACATGCTCACAATGTTCTGGACCTTCGTCGTAATCATTACAACACCAAACAAACAACCTTTTTGTTCCCTATGTGCTGATCTATGGTGGCGGCATCGTTCTAACGTGGTTTTCCTTGTGGATTAGAAAGGGCTTGTCATAGTAACAAAACTACAGGACTTGTGTTCACTTACAAGGGCACGGCCACAGCCGTTAACGCCCCAACCGAAATAAGAAATGGCATACCTTTATCTCCGAGATTCTTGCTCTACTCAGATTTGATCCACAACAGAACAATCCTCACTCATATCAACATGGAAAAAACAAACAGTTATTACATTTAAAGCATTGAGAATAGCTCATCCTGTGGTTAGACAGCCAACCACAAGATACAGTTTATATCTGGCTCTATCAAATAAAAATGTCAGATAAATGTTTATGATATTTGTATGTGGCTATATTGTGCATGTGCTTCTAGTGGATATTTACATATATATGTTTTTTTTTCAAATACTTTCTTTTTGAGTGTTTTCCACTCTATACATTGTGCAAAAAAAAGGCTCCAGTCTGTTTCAGAAGGCCACCGAGTGTCTAATGATTCCACTTTGCTCTTTGTATGGACTTGTAAACTAGAGTTCTTCATGAGACTCAACTTGTGGATTGGGTAAAAGTTGTTTGAGCAAGGGAAGAATTATGTTGCTGAAGTCATAACCTGATTCACTGTGGTGCTGTCACTGTTTTTGAAGACAACAACATACTTGTACTACATACCATTGCAGGTATCCTATTGTAACTCTGCTTACGTAGTATCCACGGCTGTAGACAGCATGCCAGAAATGTGTTCTGTTTAGAACATACTACAGTGCTTATCATTACGTCTTGAACTAGGACACACAGGTTTGCAATTGAGCCAGAAATAAGGCCTGTGTTCAAGAGAAGCTTTAGAAAGCCAACCTTTTGTTTCATCAGTAACATTTTAGTTTGTTGGAACTTGGGGAAACCACCGTCAAATTTGCAAGTAATCTTTCCCAGATTTAAAAGCTAGTTAGCAGCTAGCTGTACTAAAAATGCAACCACAACACCTGGAATGAGAGTTAGCTCAAGCGTGTGTTAAACACAGGCCTTATTTTACAATTGTCAATAAGAAAGCAAAGTTCATTACACCTCTGAGTAGGACGGCTGTTTTTTCTACTGAGGCCTTTAATTTCTTTCACTCATATCATCTGCAACTTTCAACCATTACTATTCCACCCTTACCACCTCCCTCAACAAGTCTTTATCTCTTTGTTCTTTACGTAATCAGTCCTCACATAAAAATGTAATCACGCCTTCAATTTTGTTATATACATTTAAGATATAATACATTTTTTTTGTGGGTTACTTATAATATAATAACTACGTTATGTGATTTTGACTGTGGTTAAACATTTTCCCAATAGCAAGCTAAAAGACTGAAAGATGAAAAATGATATTCCACCCAGGTACAAAGAGAGATTGATCAAATAAAGAGGGAGGCTGAAAAAAACCATACCAGTATATCACGCCATATCTCTATTTTGTATTCAACACTGACTGTATAAAACAAGGGCTGTACTCATTCATGAACTTTAATGGTTCCTGTTTTTGTCATACTCTGTTTTTGACAATGTGGTGTTTTGTGTGTGTGTGTGTGTGTGCATGTGTATTTTCACGTTTTGTGGAGCACAATCATCTGTTTTGGCAGACTATAACGTATAATCAACGTTTAGATTCATAAGATATATAGTTTCTATTTCTATTTTTAGAATATTATCAACTATATTTCATTCATTGTGCTTCATATTCTTTACTTTATCATTTATCTGCTCAATATTTGATAGGCAGAGTGACAGAAATCCTAAACAAAATAAATGATAACATCTTTAAATGTGTTACAAATAGAAAAATAACATGAAGATTGTTGGTGAAGATTAAAACCACTGATAAACCCCAAAATATCCTTTTCAGCCCACCTGATATTCAACATCAAATGTAATATTAGCTATTACCTGTATGACCATTTTAATCTGTTCACAATTGTGCTTGGCTGATTTCAGTCTTCATTGATTGTTTGTGGCCTTCCCCACAGAGTTGGTTATGCAAGGCAAAGATGCTTACTATGTCTTCTAAACAGAACCCTAATATGAACTCACTTTTGCTGTCCATATTACCATCGAGCATTGTATAAGACTCAGGGTTGGCGTAACGTACAGAAGGATACCAGTCTGACATTTTCTGGTGCTGAGCAGCATGTCTCCATCAATGAGCTTCATCAGTACCTGCAGGAGTAGCGAACATGGAGTTCATGCCACCTTCGTCAATAACTATTGACCATCGAGTCAACGGCCAGAGGAGACGTCATTGGTTCGTCACGGGACGCTGAGTGTAATGTTATCCTGTGTTTTTTTTCTCCCTTTCCAAATATGTCATATGTCCTCTGCTGAAATGAACCCCTGATCAATTCCTGGTCCCTCCAACTCTCTTTCTCTGTCTCTCTCTCTCTTTCGCTGACTGCAACACCCATTTCAACTTTCGCATATGACAACATCCATGTTTTTCCTGTGCCTAAACGACCCAACATCATTTATCCTGTGTGGAACTCTCTCATTTTCATCCAAACATCTTCTGATTTCCCCTTTCCCTCAGACCCAATGGGACATGACTGTTCCCATGTGGGTTCTAGGTCGGCCCATATGGAAGCTAGCCAGTCCATATAACAGCTAGCCAGTATATGTAAGAGCTAGCCAGTCCATATAACAGCTAGCCAGTATATGTAAGAGCTAGCCAGTCCATATGAAAGCTAGCCAGTCTATGTAAGAGCGAGCCAGTCCATATGAAAGCTAGCCAGTCTATGTAAGAGCGAGCCAGTCCATATGAAAGCTAGCCAGTCTATGTAAGAGCGAGCCAGTCCATATAACAGCTAGCCAGTCTATGTAAGAGCTACCCAGTCCATATGAAAGCTAGCCAGCCAATGTAAAAGCTAGCCAGTCCATATGAAAGCTACCCAGCCTATTTAAAAGCTAGCCAGTCCATATGAAAGCTAGCCAGCCAATGTAAAAGCTAGCCAGTCCATATGAAAGCTACCCAGCCTATGTAAAAGATAGCCAGTCCATATGAAAGCTAGCCAGTGTGTGTAAGAGGTAGCCAGTCCATGTGGGAGCGAGCCAGTCCATGTGGGAGCTGGCCACTGGAGCGATGCTGAGAGTAAATTCAAGAGCAGCAGTCAGAAGAAAGAAAAGATGCTTCCTCTGGAGTCCTCTGCCACTCGGCACACATCGAACCAGGTATCTATCCCACACTGGCTGCAGATATTTTTAGAAAGTGCATTGTCGGGACTCCATGAATTATTTATGCCTCTGATGCACGTTTATCTTCGACCTCTGCGACACCTGCATGCAGCCACTGCGCTCGTTACACGACGGGGTCAAAATTCAGCCTAGAGTGTAATCCAACGCTCTCTCACTCTCTCGCACTATCTCTCGGTCTCCCTCTGACATACGCACACAACCACATGCAGCACACACACACACACAATATTGTGCTCCATAAGTGCTCTCAGACGTTGTATGAAACATGTGCAATCCGATAATAGCGATTGGTGATCTTCTTGGTGTCCATAGAGAGCAGTCATTCAGAACCTAAAGCATTCAATAGGCAGTCCAAGGCAGTGGTCAAGAGCACATACATGCATGCATACTATACACACAACACATACACACGCACACACATACATACATACCATGCATACACACAGACATAATGTACATAGAACAGTCACGTTCGACGTTTTATGCTTCTGCTTGCTTGTAATCTCCTCTACGGATCCCCTTCCCGGATCCAGCAATGAAGGCCAATCTGCCCCCTGAACATGGTCTCAGGCGATGTGCCATTGGTTAGTTTTCAGCTCGAGCCAGATCCCCCCTCCCCCCGGCCAATCAGGGGGTTCCGCTTCCTCCCAACTCCCCCCCCCCCCCCCCCCGCCCCCCCACGCACTCAGTCGGGGAAGTGCTTCCTGAGCAGGTCGGCCTGCCACATGTACTTCCTCTCGGGGAAGCTGTCGGGGATCTTGATCTTGCGGAAGTCCCGGATGCACTTGTCCATCTCCTCCTCGGCCGTCAGCTTCTCCTTGGCCGGACGCTTCTTGCAGGTGCTGGTGTCGCGCGAGCTCGCCGTCAGCGTGCGCAGCAGGTCGCTCTTCCGCCGCTGCTCCGACTGCTGCAGGGCCGCCACGGGGCCCTTCTTCGGGGGCCGGTCCAGCGTCTGCACGTGGGCGTGGGGGTGGGCGTGGGGGTGGGAGAGGGGCTGGCGGCTCACCGGGCCGCAGATGACCGTGCCCTGCGGGGAGCCGGCCTCGGATTGGCTCCCGGAGCTGGAGGTGGAGAGCTCGTTGGAGGAGGTGCCGCTCTCGCCCTTGCCCTCGCCGCCCTTGTGGTGCTTGCAGCAGCAGTCGCACGCAGGCGAGGACCAGCGAGAAGGGCCGCCTGGGGGGGGAACACAGAAAGCAGAGCCTCGTTAGAAACACAGAAAAGACCTCGTTAGTACGTCCCCAGTCTGTCAAAGGGAACGGAACCGTCGGGACGAACAGAACCCCCCCCCCCCCCCCCCCCCCCCCGCTTACAACGACGGCAATTCAATTCTGCATGTGGACGTCGAGACGGGGAGTTGTCTGAAGTCGGTGCGGATGGTTTTCGACGAGACGCGTGTATGTTTCCCTGTGCTGTGAGAGAGGCGACTCGCCGTGAGATGGAGTCCTCTGATGTGAAAGCCTGTGACTAACCCTGTGTTTGAACATGCTGCAGCCAGACAAGCATCCCACCAGCACAGACGCCCCTCTGTAAATTTCCGTTGACATTTACCCATTGTTTGCATGCTAGCCTCTGTAACTGTGTGTGCATGTGCACAGTCTGTGTGTGTGTGTTTGTGTTTGACAGCCTCAAGTCGCATAATCCTCCAAAAGTAGCGTGTTATGTAACAGATCGTCACACAAACACTTGTTATATTGGATAGCATGGAACAGAACTGTTCAGGCCTTCTCGGCTGTAGCTTAATAGGAAGACAACTCAAAGCCAAATCAGTACATCATCTTGTGTGACCGAAATGCAACGTATTTACGTTTCATGGCAAACTCTTTCAAAATGGATAAAACATCTAATGCTGACGTATTCTTCTCCTGTTTGGTTAGGAGGCCTACATTTATCCATTGTGTTTGCTTATGGAGGACTACATTTCCCAAGGACTATTTCCCAGGACTATCTTCCTAGACATGCCTGCTGCAAGTTCAATGTTCAGGTTCGCCCTTTTCATGCACGGTTTGGCATTTCCTATTGGGGTGGAGCACTAACAAAGATCTCTCTTGTCAACCTGACAGCGGTGGTGTTTATCTAGACGTTATGTACTGCGGAAGAGGTCTCAGATTGTTGTACGACCTCATTCCTGCTCTCCTCTGCAGCAGTTGGTCCACCGCCAACCCTGTACAGAGGGTGAATGAAATCGAAATCGGAATCGTTCACAATTCATTAGGTTCGGTAGGAATCCAGCGAGGCCTGCGATTCATTTCAGCTTGACTTAACTATAAATGGACAGTGAAAAGAACGGTGCCCCAACAGTGAATGTCCACAGACCGTCAAGAACTCTTGACAGAAGCCAACAATCCCTCACAGCCACACAGCGGCTCCTTAATGAGATTACCGGAAGACACCCGGGTACAACTTCCCCCTTCGTCCTCCTTCCACCCTGACAGGAACCATCGCCTTTTATTTACGTGTCCGGGCAAGGCTCCCGGAATTAATTTGTGTCACTCAGCGTGAAACGGGGGAACCTTTGATCAATGAGCCGCGTCCTCATAATTGGCGCCGTGAAAAATGGGGACGTGGACGTTCAACGACGACTGGCTAAATGTGCCAAGTGGCCAATTTCCGAAATTGTCGGAACAAAACGAACGGGGTAGACAGAAGGAGCTGTGCCGACATAATGAGGGCGGCATTGTGACGAGCGCGCGTTCGTTCTACGGCCTTAGCCTCGTTCGTCTCCCGCCTGTCAGCCGGCGCCACGCCTATGTTGATGGACACAGAGGACTGGGACGCTCGCCGCCAAGGACACGGCACACACACACACACCTTTTCCCCTGACTTCCCCCTCCCGAACGGGGCTAATGAATAACTGCCAGTCTCCATCGAATGACGGTCGCACGCACAAAAGTGGTGAATCTGAACGATGATGACGTGCTAGAGTCCTTTCCTGGATCCATTTGCCAACCTTCGTTCGTTTAAACCAAAGCCATGTACTGACATGTGCTATGCGTGTGTAGTGTAGGGGGTTAAATATTGGCCAAACAGTGTCACCACATGGATGTCAGCCCGTTGCTCCGATAGAGATCAGTACAGTACAATACAATACATGTAGATGGCACATATTAGCCGTCATATCACACCACACAGCACATACATTCAATCCAATCAGTGTGTTACGACTTGCAACAGTCACCAAGCACATTTAAACGCCATGAATGTTCCATCTGCTGGTCATCTACTCCGGTAAACGAACTTTGGTCCAATCCTTTGTGAACATACCGGGACATAGTTAGCTCATCTAAGACTGGATCACATTAGACAGGGTAAATATGTAATGTCTTAATACCAAGGCTTATGTCTGGCATGCATATGGATTCACGTCTCTCCGGGCCTGTCCAGGTCCTCTGTGTGGGTGTGTGTGTGTGTGTGGGTGTGTGTGTGTGGGTGTGTGTGTGTGTGTGTGGGTGTGTGTGTGTGGGTGTGTGTGTGGGTGTGTGTGTGTGTGGGTGTGTGTGTGTGTGTGGGTGTGTGTGTAAGAAAGAGAGAGAGAGCGAGAGAGTGCGAGTTTGATTGTCGTCAATCCTATAATCCTCCGAGAGTGACTCTATGTAGCTTGCGTCACTTAGCAGCCTCGATGCAACAAGGACAGGCACCACGGGGCTCTATGGTCTGCAGTGTATGTGTGTTTGTGTATGTGGGAGTCAGGTGGCTGAGCGGTTAGGGAATCGGGCTAGTAATCAGAAGGTTGCTGGTTCGATTCCCCGGCCTTGCAAAATGACGTTGTGTCCTTGGGCAAGACACTTCACCCTACTTGCCTCGGGGGGGAATGTCCCTGTACTTACTGTAAGTCGCTCTGGATAAGAGCGTCTGATAAATGACAAAATGTAAATGTAATGTAAATGTAGAGGAGTCATATAATGCAGTGTCTTGTGTTACACTTGTATATAAAGCTGTGACGTTTCAAGGGGACTTTGTCCACACACACACTCCTGCTAGTCTCTCTGAGCACTAATGTATCGATCTCAGAGGGGAGAAGTTTGAAGAGAGACTTCAAACCCTCTCCGACATCCTCTGCCACACACACACTTAGAGACAGCCTTCTGCCTGCCACAGAACAGTCTGATCAATCCCCTACTCCACCTTGCCCTGCTCCTTCATCCAGCAGCCCATCCATCTCCCTCGCCCCTCCATCCATCTTTTCCCCGCCCGCCAGCCATGTCCACGTGTCAGAGCGCCGGTGGAGGTGAGCGGTCGGCGGCTCCTAGATTGATTCCCGTGGCGACGCGGAGGGGCGGCTGTAGCGGGGCGATCGAGGGGAGAAAGACAAACAAACGTGTGTGGAACTAAAACCCACCCCCCCCCCCCCCCCAAAAAAAAACACACCAAATAAGGCCTCCCCCTTTGCTGTCATTTTGGCTTTCATATTGCCACGTCGCAAACCGCCGACTCACCGAGTCTGAATAGGCTGAATGAGTGCTCCTCATTTGGGGGAGGAAGCTGTGAGTTTACTGGATTTGTTTGTAACGGCTTCAACCAAATTCGAAATGTCGTTCTCTAAGCTTTTAGCTGACCGCACATTTCCCCTGTATATTTTCCGTTTGCTCCCTATTGTTAAACAGAAGGCCAATAACCGTGAGTATTACATCTCCAATCTCAAAGGGCTGTTTAAGTACAAATGTACTGTCAAATTTATATTCAGCGGTGTGTTTTCAGCGCAAAGTGGTAGCGCGACGTTCATAAGCATATTTGGCATTACCACGGTGCAGAGGGATACATCCTGTATTCATGGGTTGCACAGCCACCAGATACAATTACAGTGGAGAAATTGTTCAAATAATCTGCACGGGCTTCTTGCAAAAACAAGCTCTCTGACGTCAGCCATTCTTGGTGTGTGTGTGTGTGTCTGGACATTGTGTGTCTGTGTGTGAAACTGGGTGCTTACGGGGTGTACGATGTGCGCGACGGTGTTCGAGCGCGCGCCGGCGTGCGATCGTCTCCCGAACGCGCCGCAGCCCAGTGGCGTGCCTCGGCGAGGAGCCGCTCCCGTCCCGTGTGGCGGGCCTCTGGGCATCTGGGAAACAGACCCCCGTTCAGGGTGCTCTTTCCCCCCCCCACTGCGCTCCCTCTGCCTGTCATCCAGACTTAAGCTTAATTAGACACATCTATTTCCAGTTCTAGGGAGCGCGTGAGAGAGAGTATTGTTCGCTTTGAGTTTACATATCGGGCTGTAAACTCATTTCGAGTGACCGGTCTCGGGTAAACTGGGCCAATTAGTGGTGTGGATGTATCGCGGCTGCTGGTCTTCTTCTCAACAGCATCCGTTCCGTGCTCACCCATGCTTTTCCCCCCGACCTTACACGCCCTGCCCGAGAACTACCCCGACAGCTCTGCACCTTATCGAGTCATACTGATGCAACCGGCCAGGGACTAGTTCATCAGCCGGTGCCCCTGTGACAGCAAGATTTGTACCCCCTTGTGGCCCGACTAAATGTAGAGCCTGAATAATTATAAACTTCTTTTGGTCTTTTGCCTGCTAATTCCTGCAATGCAGTGAAGAAAACTGTAGGACAACAATCATGTTTAATGTAACTTGCCCCCCCCCCCAGTTGAAATGGTCGATAACCTCCCTTAGACTACTTTAGGGTCTATTTGATGCATTCGATCCAGACTCTACTGTCTTTCATCCTCTTCTAGTGCACCCGTCCGCCTGTCAAGATAGCCCTGACTGTAGACACTATTCCAATGGCATGCCGTGGCAATGGCAGAGACGCTGCCCCAGGCCCTGACATACAATAGACACAACACCCAGGCCAGGGTAAACACTAGCGTGGCATTGCCGGAATCTACCGAGAATCACTCGAGTCCTATTAGTCCCTGTGTCCCATGGAATTCTCCCCCCCCCCCCCAGGTGTAGAGCAGAGTTGGAGTCACAACTCTAAGATTTAAATGACCCCCCCCCCCCCCACACATCCCTTCATCTTTTCCATCAACACTGTTGACTTGTGATGATTGCTACTGTGAAAAGAACTTGCCAAAGCTGAAGCGTGCTCGATTCCAATGCAAACACATGCATCCACACACAGTCCAGGGCGGAATTAGGAACTGATGATCTCTCCACAAATGCCGTGCGCTAATCTGCAAACAATAGCATGGTCGTAATCAACTGAGGCCGGACCCCTTCCAGCTCCCTCTCTCCCTCTCTCTCTCTCTCTCCCTCTCCCTCTCTCCCTCTCCTGTCTCTCTCTCTCTCTCCCTGTCTCTCACTCTCTCTCTCTCTACCACTCTTTATTTGGCTTTGTGTCAACCATGTTTTATTTATTTTTACCTTCCCTCTCTCTGTTTCACCCTTTCATCCTCTCCCTCTTGCACTGCTCTACTTTTCACTCACTCTCTTCTTGTGTCTCTCTGATTTGTTCCCTTTCCACTCTTTTTTTCCCACCTCTCCACTCGCTCAATCTCATTTTCGTTCTGTCTTCTCTGTTTCTCTGTTTCCAGCCTCCTCTCTCTCTCTCTCTCTCTCTCTCTCTCTCTCTCTCTCTCTCTCTCTCTCTCTCTCTCTCTCTCTCTCCACCGTCTCTCCCTCCCTCTCCTGCCCTTTCCCCCATTTGCTGCCTCTTCCTCCTTTCCCTCTGATAGCAGCTCCTCTCTCTCCGCCTTTTTCACTCTGGGGTCTCCTTGTCTCCTGTCTCCTCGCTCTCCGTCACCTGTCTCTTCTGCCTCTGTGTGTCCTGCCTCATCTGCCTCAGTCTCCAGTGTCCTGTCTCCTCTGCCTCAGTCTCCAGTGTCCTGTCTCTTCTGCCTCTGTGTGTCCTGCCTCGTCTGCCTCAGTCTCCAGTGTCCTGTCTCCTCTGCCTCCGTGTGTCCTGCCTCGTCTCCCTCGGTCTCCAGTGTCCTGTCTCCTCTGCCTCCGTGTGTCCTGCCTCGTCTGCCTCAGTCTCCAGTGTCCTGTCTCCTCTGCCTCCGTGTGTCCTGCCTCGCCTCCCTCCGGAACCTTTCCTCGCAGCGGTCAGCGTGGCTCAAAGCGAGGACATGGCCCCTCAGGGCCACGGCACCCTTCTCCTTCTCCTTCACCTTCACCCCTTCTCTTTATCCTCCCCCGCCCTCCTCTTCCCCCTCATCCTCACGTGTCTCCGGGCATCTCTTACAGACGGCCCACGCCTGCACGGCCATCAAAGCCGTTTCTCTCTCGGTCCCCCCCCCCCCCCCCCCTACCGGACAGCGAACACGCCGGCACGGCCACGGAGTCATCCCTTTCTCTCTCTCTGTCTCTTCTCCTCTCCCCTCTCTCCCCTCTCTCTCTCTCCCTCCGTCTATGTCTCTCTCTCGACGGGGCTCGTGGACGGTGGACATGATGGCTTCGCTCGTCGGGCTTCTCCATCCGCTTCAGCGCAGTGGCAAAGTGTCGATGCTGCATTCAGAGTGTCAACTCGTCGCCGTAACGACAGGACCTCCCCCCCCCCCCCCCCCCCCTCACCCAGCATCCAGTGATAGATGGGGACCCGGTGATAATGGATGCCTCTGGCACTAGCTCCAGTTGTATCTCCATCCCTCCCTCCCCGCCACCTCCTCCACCTTCCTTTTTGTAATGAAAACAATTGACTTGGCCGTTTGCGCTTCCTGGAGAGGAAGGAGAAGAGGAAGAAAAGCCTTCCAAGCCGTCGGCATCTCAGAGATACGCTCCTTTCTAAAGGCAGCGGGACTGAAAGGTGTCAGATCAATAGGCTGTATCGGACTGAAATCCTCCTGTTATCTCTCATTCTCTCTCTCTCCCACTTTCTGGTCACCTCTCCCTCTAATCTCTTTATCTGTCGTACGATCTGTTCCTTGCTCCTTCACTCTGTTCCCCTCACTTTACCTATTCCCCTTTTTTCAAACTTGATTGGCCCCCTCCTCCCTGTCTCCCCTCATTTGTCCCCTCTGCAGTTCCATGTCTTAAAAGATGCTTATCGGAGGATTTTTTTTAAGAAGGGATCCGTGCAGCTGTGTGTCCAGCTGCATGAATCAGATCTCGGTCGGTCAGTCAGTCTGTCAACCAGTCATAGTTTAGACCGGGCTAGGCTGGGCTGGGCTAGGCTGGGATAACCTGAGCTAGCCTGATATAAGACTGACTGGCTGGCTAATTGAGTTGGCTACTTTAAACCATTCTATATCACTGTTTTTGACTATCTCTGTGGCTGTACAGACAGCAGTTGGCCTGATGCTCTTAAAGCCTTGTGGTTCCGGCGACTGTCAGTGTTTCTTCAAACAGCGCTTTGAATGAACCTTCTCTTCTCTCCTCTACATTACCCTGACTTGAATGGGGTAAAGAATTGTTGAACGTTAGCTTTGGTTTCTAGTTCACTCGTTTCTTTTTTTGGATTTTGACACGTTGGCAAGACGTGTCATCAGTCAGCAGTTTAATTGTCCTCCATCACTAAAAAGAACTTATTGATGGTTACAACAGTGGAATAAACTTTAAATGAATGAAATGAGAGCCTAAAAAAGATGAAGTCAACTTGAAGCGTTTAGTCCCTCGGGATTTCAATGTGGGATGGACACTCTGCCAGATGCTGCTACCGTCGCAAAAACACGGCTTCCCAACAGCCGCTTGAAAACTCACAAATCCCTGTCACAACAGGCCGTGCGGGAAGGCTTCCAGCGTTCACTCACGTGACTGCGCTCACGTGAGTGAGTCACAAAGGATGGCACGCGCGCCCCCTGAACCCCTCCGGACCGAAGGATGGATAAAGAACGGAATACATTTGCGAACTTCACAGAGCCGATGACGCTGGGCCTCCTCTGTTCTCGTCCTGGCACGCTCGCCAGAACGCAGGCCTTGAGAGTCAGACGGCGCTGGGAACAGTCTGGGAATCAATGTACCGGCTCCCAGGGGCCTCATTACGAACAGTGCATGCTGGGTAGGATGGAAGGCAAACGGCTCTGAGAATGTAGGACACACACATGCTCGCACAGACACACACACACGCACATATTGGATAAGACAGTATGGTAATTCAGCTTCAAATAAAGACGTGTTGGTAAGCTTACTGCTGTGACTTAAAGGGTGTGCGCATATGAATGCCTCAAGTTAAGACCAAGGGAGACAGAAGGAGCTTGGCAATGTCCGTGCAATTGTGTTTAGATGTACTGTGCCTCAAAAGCCGATGTGGTTAATTGAATTCTCAATATTTAGCACTGCACAGTTTTTTTCAGTTCCCCCCCCCCCCCCTTTGGCAGTATTAACACTATTAAATTTGATACAAGCTCCTTCTGCGCCTGTTCGATGAGTTGGAAACGGAGTCAATGAATGTGTGTATCTAGGGGAAGTGTAAGTGTGAGTGTGTGTGTGTGTGTGTGTGAGAAAGAAAGAGAGAGTTGGATCATTATGTATGACAACTTTGGTAATCATAACACTCACACTTGTCTCCGGAGTTTCTTAAAAACGGAATATCATTAAGTTCCCTGGCTTTTCGACACAGCTGACGTATTTGTGTGTCTGTTTGGGAGTTTGTTTGTGTGTGTCTGTGCATGTGTGTGTGCGTACATGCATGCTGGCTTGCGTGTGAGAGTGCGTGTGTGTGTCTCACAGTATACCATAAGGCATTCCATCTCCACTCACAGTGCCTCTGGGAATAGAACTTCCTGTACCCAAATGGAACGTGTCTCCACATCTTCTTCAGAGAGAATTCGGAATGTTAGATTAGGAATGTTCCGGTCACGATGACGAAAAACAACATTGTGCGGCACCTGTGGGGGGGTCAAGAGACCTCACACCCTGATACAACACGACCACCGACAATCAACAATATTCAGTGTGCTTCCAACGATTTCCAACAAAGTAGGCCTCTATTGTACATGCACACCCACCGGCCGCCCCTATCGATAGACTTAAGTGTCTTCTGTGTCCTGCAGGTCTTCTGTGGACAATACCCTCCCTCTCAGGAGCACCTCGCTCATTCTACCGCGAAGAGAAAGTAACACGTTCAGCGGATGGGGGGGGGGGGGGGACATAGAAGTGTGGCAGGTGCAAGACCAGTTCGACGATCGACCCAAATGGGTGGTTTGTCATTCGCTGGGGAGGTGGGGGTTTGAAGGCAAACGGTCATCCTTGTCGTAACGCGGCCTCCATCTGGAGAGTTCCGCCTCTCTGTGCGCCTTCAAGGGTCTCTCTGGGCTTCATAAAAAAATAAAAAAACAGGATAACTTGTTTCTGTTTCACCGGCAAACCGTGGTTGGGTTTACTGGTGCGTGGCTGGGGGGGGGGGGGGCTCTCTCCTGGTTTGTTTTATGCCTTTCCATTTGCGAAAGAATGTCAGCCCTGGAAGGCTCGTCAAGTCTGCGAGTGCGGGAGGAAGCAGATGCCGACGAGCCATAAAGGTAGACGGGTGTGTAAGAGGCGATCGCCGTGGAGACGCACGGCTGAGAACAGCTGCCGCTCCCCTTGACAGACACTCCGAGCGCGGCGCGGCCCAGCGCGGCGCTGCGTGACAGCCCCGCTGGAAAAAGTGCTCTCCCTTCTCACGCAGGCTACCGGATGCTGACGCTCCTGGTCTCTATTCTGGCCCTCAGCCAATCCCCCGCCCCCCTCCCCCCAAATCCCCTTATCGCCTCTTCACCCACGTTTATCTCGTTTCCTCCCTTCGGTTTCATCGGTAAATGTTTTGGACCGGAGCCAAAACTTACCTCCCCCATCCAAATGTTGTTGTTGACTTCTTTAGGAGACATCCATATCAATATCGCAGACAGTTCCCTTCCAGCTAAACTTCCCTTCCTAATAGTGTCCCTGCCTCGACCTAAGTGATCGCGGAGGAGATGGATGGAGGCGCGATGCTAAATGACGTGTCACGCCCTCGGTTTTTCGACTGCCGTGGAAGAGCCCCTCTAGTCCACCCTCCATAGTTAGCCCAACGTAAATAGGGCCGCGGTCCATTTGTCACGGTTAGCGTGTTATGGTTCTCCCCCCCCCCCCCCCCCGACTTGCTGAGGGACTTGGATTTGTCAACTTCTCCTCCACGTCTCTGTCAATCGTGAGCAGAAAGGTAAATCGATACCACTGCTTTCTGAGCCAATTGTCTTCTGCGTGCCCAATCCCCTCCCCAAATGATTCATCACGACTTGGGACTGAATGTTCTGCTGTGTTTTGTTTCGAGCTTTTTTTGGGGGGGGACTTGGAATATCTTTCGAGAAAGTTGCTGGATAGGTAGATAGATGGGTCTTCCAGAGAAACTTCTTCTGATAAGGAGCCAGAAGAGCACATTTAGTCAAATTAAAAACGCTGCCTTTAATAATTTACGGACTGCAGACATCTCCGACTCTATTTTGAGGCCCTATTTCGGAGTGAAATGCGGACGAATCGCTCTTGGAAAAAAGTCTGTGGGATTGAGAATTAATCATACTATTTCCTTATTGGCATCGTCATCATCATCATCTTCAAGCAGCCACCCGCAGAAGAGATCTGTGGATGTGTCTAAATCCTTCATTTTCATCTCAAACTGACTGTTGTCATTATGCAATGTGCCATTTAGATTTTTTTCTATCAAACACCCCAGAACAAGACGATACACAGAATGTCAGCATTGACAAGAAAATAAATTGAAGGACAAGAGGTTGTCTCAGAAAATGGAAATGATACCCCCCCCCCCCCCCCCCCTTATTTACCTGGTATCAGATAGCCAGTCACTTTCACGAAATTGCACTGACACCGCTAAACCCTCCGTCACTGAAGTGTCACACGCGTTCTGCAAAAAGACCATTTGGAAAAACTGACGGAATCTACTGACAATGAGTTGAGCTACTAGTATTGCGTCCATGTTCTTGCGTTGACTTAGAATCACAATCTCATGCATGACATGCAAATATATGAGGGTGCTTTCTTGGTCTAATGGTTGACTTGAGATCCATCACATTTAGATCCATCAAATATTTTTTTTTCCACTCCACATAAACTTACTGGTCTTTAACTGGCCCAGATCTCTGTTGGGTCCTGGTTTAACATGGTGATCTCTCTCCTCAGTTCCCTGGTTCTAGTCTGGTGGTCTCTCTAGTCTGATGGTCTCTCTGCTGGTCTCCAGGTCTGACTTCCTGGTCTCTCTGTTTTGTGTTCTGGTCTAGCTTGGTGGTCTGCTCTGCTCTATTGAACTCGGAATATCCTAAAAGGCATTTATTCGAATCCACCAATTAGAAGGAGTCTGTGGAAGAGCCTTCAAGGCCCCCTCTGGTAGAGTCGGCCTAAGTTTCTCCTCTCCCCCAAACTCCTCAACGCTGGATTCATTAGCATAGCGGGCAGAGAGCCAATTATTTGGTATTACAAACGTCTGACTAAAGGGCTTATACCTAGCAAGGTACATGTCCTTGTTAATCACACTAGGATCAGCCAGACTGAGTTAAACTTAGCACCTCTAAATGATTCACAGCGTGATCATCAAAATGCTCTGGAGTTAGATTGAGGAGAGAGACAGGATGTGGTGGGATGAGGGGTGAAATCAAAGCCCAGACAGGCAGGCAGGCAGGCAGACAGCAGTGGTCCGTCTGTCTGTCCGTCCTTCCAGACGGATATATGAGACGGCTTACTGGACCCAGGCACTGTGACGTTGATGGACAGGCTGATATTGCCTCCTAATCTTTCTTTCTCTCTCTCTCTCTCTCTCTCTCTCTCTCCTCTCTCTCTCTCTCTCTCTCTCTCTCTCTCTCTCTCTCTTTCTCTCTCTCTCTCTCTCTCTCTCTCACTCAGATTAGTCTGCAGGCTGTCCTCCGCCTCTCCTGGTCTGTAACCATCCTCAGCTTCTTTCCCTGCAATCATTCCTCAACTCCCTCTTTTGTTTGATCTATCCTGAACACATACACAACCACACTGAGCCCTCGCACACGCCCACACACACTGCCCCCTCCCACACACACACACACACACACACACACACACACACACACACACACATACACACACTGATTCCTATAATCAGTTCCTTAGATCAAACACCGCAGCTTGGTAGAAGGACAGTACAAGGACAGAGCGTCGCAATAAATACGCAGATTACCAGTTCAACAGTGAGGAAATACAGTACGTGGCAATATGTGACAAAGTGTGGCATACAAACAAAACAACCTCCCATTTACCACCCTTTACCTTCACCACCCAAAAATTGGTATATATCCATCGATGGAGCTTCCCCTTTGACTTGTTTGTTTTTGTACCTTCTTTTTTCCCGACTGTTGTTGCATTTTGCTTTGTTTTCTCCATTCCTGTGACCTGATTTAGGCAGTGACCTGGTTCTGTAAAATGAATATCTTCCCCAACCAGAATATTGAATAGAGATGAGCCAGAGAAGTGGAAAATAACACAGCAGCTCTCACCGCTATGATTCTAGCACCAGTGTGTGAGCGTGTGTGTATGTGTTGTGTGTGTGCGTGTGTATGCGTGTGTATGTGTCAGAGACAGAGTAGAAGGAACGTGGGTGAGACGAAGGGAGCCCAAAAAAATCACAGAAGCCTTCCCAGAGTGCTTTGCGTGTCTATAAAGTAGAAAAGGTGGATAGAAGGAAAAAAAAGGGGATCTATTTGTTCTAGTGGAGGAGATGAAAGGTGCCTCTTCCTCCGTTGTTCAGTTTGGTGGTGGTGTCGTCTCGGGTCAGGCTGTGTGGGTGGTCTGGAAAGACGGGTGTGCATTTCTGTGTGTTCGCCCATTTATCTCTGTTTCCTTCACGCACCGAGCTGGTCGTATTCAATAATGACAGTTATGTGTGAGACCTAGGTCAGTAATCCTGTTGGGTGGTTGAATTAACTCGCCTTAATGGACCAAAAGACCAGAGCTGGCTGAAGAAAAGACAAAAAACATTACAAATAATTCCCTTCCTCTTGAGAGTCCCCTAAGATGACACGCTAATGTGCTAATGGGGCATTGCTGGAACCTTCCCTAAACCACTGCTCGACACTAGACATGACATACCGTATTCTTTTTAAGACTGCTCTTGAATATGCACGGCATGAGATGAGTCGCATTAACGGGATCCGTTTCATTGAACAGGCAACCAAACGACTTATGTCTGACCGGTGTGCCCTGCTTATCCAAGAAGCTATTCGCAATTTGGTTTCAATGCAACAGCTAGAACAGGACCATAAAGACCTATCCAGTCGATAACTGATTGTATCTATATCTTCGTAATGAGAGTCTTCCAAAATGGCTACCATCATCCCGATGCTCCTAAAGTAATAAGTGACACGGAACACCTGAGGTGCACTTGATTTAGTCTGCCCTTTGTGCAGAAGGTGCTCCTCTGGGGCATTTGTATTGGAGCTTGTCTCTACATTGTGCTGTTTCACCGCCAGGCGGGAACAGTGACAATGTCAAAATGACCTCCTTTTTATTTATTTTATCGCCGCAGGGGGTGAAGGGACCGAGGAAACTTTTCAACTGGCCCAATCCCTCAGCTTGCCGGTGATGAAAGCCAGCTTAACCACGTCCAATTTGGAGCGGACGAGCTAGCCGGGAGCATTAGGTGCGTTTCCACCTAGCTATTAGCGCGTGCGCCTAGCCACGCAATCTTGGCGGCGTGTCCCTCCTCACTGTTCCAGCTAGCGTAATGGCCTGTCCAGCATCACTCGCTGTGAAACGCCGTACGGATGAAGACTGCCTCCTGGAGCGCCGAGCACGTAGGCCAACGCATATCAGTCTTGCTACCGTGGTAACATTCTGGGTGTGAACACACAGGATATGGGGAACAGAGACAATGAAAGGTTTTATGTGGTGAGTTAGGGTTTGGGGAAAAAACCTCAAAAGAATGGAAATACACCCCCACAAAAAAGACATGCTTATCTCCCTCTAGTACAGAACTTCTAGGAGCTTGCAGAGAACTTCAGAGTTTTTCATAATTCTACACACAGTCTGTGTGTGTGTGTGTGTGTGTGTGTGTGTGTGTGTCTGTGTGTCTGTGTGTGCATGCGCTCAAGTGTGTGTGTGTGTGCTTGTGTGTGGGCGTGTGCATCCGTGCGTGCGTGTGTGAAGAAGCGCTTTCATATTTATGATGGCGGGCACTGGAGCAGCCCCATTCAGTCACTAGAGAGACCTGGCTCCATCAGTCCTTTGACCTGTTGGAGGTAATGAGGCGTCGCCTCGCACCGCAGCTCCCTCTAACCCTCCTGCCTCCATCTCCCCTGCCTCCTCCCGCCATCTCCCCTGCCTCACCCATCCGTCTTTGCTGATGCCTCCCTCCCTCCATCCCTCCCTCCATCCATCCATCCAGACCCCCGCCCCGCCCGCCACATTGTTTCCCCTCGCCCTTCTCTTTTTCTCCACCAGCCACTAACCCCACCCTCCCTCCCCTCCCCACATCCCTCCCTCCCTCCACCTCAGCCCATCCATTCATCTAACCATCTCTCGCTCCTCCCTCCATCCCTCCACTAGCCTCACCCCCCATCCCGACACCCCATTCCTCGCTCCCTCCATCTCTCTCGCGCAGGGACGTTTGCAGAAGCTGATAACTTATTCAGGGGGAACTCCATAAATCATGTCACCTGAGGCGGGTCGACTAAGGGGATGTGGACTCTCAGGAATCTTCCCACCAAGAACTGACAATTAGCTCCACTATTGACGTCCTGTCTCCATTCTGCTTGGGCCCCGGCGGACGGTGAGGACACTCAGAAGCTCACCCCGTGTGGACAAACACAGACAAGAGGTCGGCATTTCAGATATTTTCATAGCGGGGGGGCTACGGTTAGTCACGCACCCTGAAACGGAAGTTCGACTAAAGCGGAGGAAAAACATCCTCCGGCCAAACGTCGTCCAAGTTGGAGGCGAGTGCTAGCTATCCGCTTGAAAGGCTGGATATATCTGTGGCGGGTTGGTAGGAACTGTTATTTTTGGCCTCGACGTCATTTCACCTATGCCAGCTGTGCTGAGAGGCGCTAGTTGAGATGTCATACAGAAAGGTGACTGCTGATGACCCAAGCAGGGTGGCCCAATCTGATTGCTGTCACGTATCTTGGGGATTTACTCCCTCTTTCGACACGGTGGCGACGAGCTTACTGGCCTCTCCGCGCCTGTCTGCACACCCCGATACAGATGGGAAAACAGACTGGGAGAGAGAGAGTGAGGGAGAGAGAGGGAGAGAGAGAGAGACTGAGGGAGAGAGAGGGAGAGAGAGGGAGGGAGCTGGAGGGAGGGAGGGATGGCGTGGTTTCAGAATGAAAAACAGAAAGGGCTTGCAATGTCGAATTACCTCCTCATCACCAATCTCGCAAACCACCCCCCCCAACCCACCCTCCCCCCCCCCACCCTCCCTCCCCCCACCCTCCCTCCCCCCACCCTCCATCTTTGTCTCTCTTTCGCTCGTCCTCTCTGCTCTCCATCTCTCTCCATCTGCATCTGCAAGATGTCCTGGAAATAGCTCTCGATGCTAAATTATACATGGGGCTGAAAATAGACTGGAAATGACAACTCTCTCCTCTAACTTACTGTCTTGTCGCAACGGATTCTCAGTCGATCAGAACTTGCCGGGGCCCTGGGTGGCCCGGTACATGTGCCTCTGGGTTTACTGTGGTTCCACCATAGAACAAGTGTTCATTGGATGCAATCAGAATAAGCTAAGCTGATACATTGGCATGTGCCACCATATATTATGGTACATTGTATACATTGTATAAGTCGGAGGTATTGCATTGCACTATACATTTCCAGGATATTACCATCTATTTCCATGATATTTCCATTACCTATATTTGCCTTCAGAATGAGCTTAGCTAATGTACGTATATATTGAGATGTGCTACCCTAATTACCTTCCCCGGAAACTGACGGATTACTGGTCGTCCCTACCCTGCCTACTTCTCTCTGAGCTGGGGCCATGCAGGGGGAAGACAGCCCCACATTAACTGCAATTAGGGGGAGGGGGGGCTGGAGGCTTGGGGGGCGGGGGGGGGTGCAGCCAGTGGTGTTTTTGTTTATGTGCATTGCCCCCGCCTCAGCAATTACCACAGAGTGCCTTTCGGAGCGCCCCTCATTAGCAATGCAAACAGTGTTTTGTTCACATGAGCAGAAGAGAGAAGCCCTCAGAAGGGAGGAGTCACAGCCCTGTCTTCATCCCCGCTGGTCTGAGTGGACCAGATACACACACACACAGACACACCCTGAACCCAACCCCGCACACTGACTAAGAGACACACCGCCCCCCCCCCCCGGTTCTGAACAATGCTTCCCGC
The DNA here is from genome assembly GCF_038355195.1 of Osmerus mordax. Lineage (NCBI taxonomy): Eukaryota > Metazoa > Chordata > Actinopteri > Osmeriformes > Osmeridae > Osmerus > Osmerus mordax. The sequence continues at coordinate 4,662,461 of NC_090074.1, read as the reverse complement.
ACATCGGCAGACGAAGACCCAAAATGTTCACGTCTGCACGACGTGGTTCTTCCTGACAGGCACAGACACCGCGAAATCGGGTCCCTGGGTCGCGAGGAAGGACGGTGGGGATGGCGTCACGTGGACCTTCCTGTAGCTGTAGGGCTTTCGTGTACGGCGTAAACGCCGCTGAATTATGCAACTCGTGGAGGTTTTAGCTCATTGTGAGCGAGGGAACCCTGACCTAATGTTCCAGCCTCCGGTCTCGGCCGTCCGCATCGAACACACAGCAGCACAGGCGAGCGAGCCTGAACCGCCAGGAACCAACGCGAACGGAACCATCTGGAAAGACGGCAAGAAAACGTCGCTGCGAAAGGTAACGGGGGGGCGGAAAACGGGATTAGCATTCCCGCGAGCTCGATCCCGAGTCACGAGGGTAAACCAAAACGAAGCATCCACACGCTTGCCAATGACAGGCGATCCTAAATAAACACGTCCACATCAAGAAGGATTGCAAGTATCGCTTCCTGATTCAAACGTACTCTCGGAAGGCCGGTGCCTGCTAACCATATTGCCATGGCGGCAGCCTATAGCGCCATAAAGTATTGTCCCATAAAACTGCTAAACATACAACGAACCCTTCCTTCAGGCTTAGCGAATGTCTGGGCCATCTATCAGTGACTGGCCCGGGCCACGATCAATGGGCTCGACATTTAGGAAATGTAATGAACGGTCCTCCCCTTCCCCTCCTCCAACATTAAAATAACTTTGTGGGAAAACGAGTCACCTCGGAAACGGCGGTATTCTTTCTCCGGGGGGGTGAACGAGGAGAGCGAGGGAAGCAGAGAGGAGGAGAAGTGGGCCGAGATAGCGAAAGGCGGAGAGCGGGCCGTGTGTGTGCCAAACGTGTGTGTGTGTGTGCTGTGTGTGTGTGTACAGAGAGGGAGAGGAGAGAGAGAGACCCACACAAGCGCCACGGGATGAAGGTATTGACTGGCTATAAGACGGAGGCTGCCTGATACTGTGATCCGGCCCCTCAGAGACCGTCTGTTGCTTACCTCTCCAGTATCTCGCCAAGACCAGAGCTCAACTACCGCCAGACCCCCCCACCGGCCGGGTCTCTGTCCAGGGATCGTGGGTTGGGGCTGGGATTGGGGGACTAACCCAGGGCGTGCAGCTGGTATTCTCCACATGGAGGAGCACTGGGGTATCGAAAGTCTGTCTGCCGTCCAGTTGGTGAGAGAATCGAGCCCAGACACAGTTGGGACCCCCCCATTACCCACATCCCTGGGAAGGGGAGGGGGGTTAATGGGTGCAGGGGATTATTTTCGGCAGCACTTGACCCCCCCTCATTTCCTACTGTCTACCGAAGCAATTAGATGAGAGCACTGCGACAACAGGAGGCCCACTCACTACGGGCGGGGGAACTCCACGGGCCCACAAATCACTGTTTATCTAATTGAAACTGTGTCTTTATAATGAAGTTGCTTCTCAGCGACCCGACACAAACGCGCGGGGGGGGGGGGAAGGAGTCCTTGTCTGTATCTCTAGAAGTCAGAAAGTTGCCGGTCCGATTCTCGGCACCGCAGAATGATGTTTGAAGTGCTCCAAGGCACTTCACCCTACTTGCCTCGGGGGAACGTCCCTGTACTTACTGTAAGTCGCTCTGGATACGAGTGTCTGCTAAATGACAAAATGTAAATGTTAAGAGGGCTTTTTTTTAATGAAATACTGTCTGTCTCGGGCTGGGCCCTCAGAGAAGGTTTCCCTGTAGAGGACCGACCCCTCGATGGAGCCGCGGTGCGTACACCATCTCGCTCACGACGACCGCACCGTGCAGGAGCGAGCGGTGGTGTTTTGGATTCCCTGGTGGGAGGTTGGCGGGCTCCAGAGAGAGAAAGGTTGCCCCCCCCCCCCCCCCCCCCCCGACCCTCAATCCACAAGCCCACCCTCCCCGCCCCCCCACCCCTCGTTCCTGTGTCGCCGGGGCGGCGACCGAGTGACAGGCTCGCCGCGGTGAAGCTCCGGGGCTGAGCACTTGTCACGCCGCTGCACGCACGAACCACCACCCCCCACCCCACCCCCCCCACACCTGCGCGCTGCCTCCCCCGTGCCCGCGAGGGGGGGCCGGGCATGAGCTTCGACCGTGCCCAACCGCACCGCGGCTACATGGTGTGCCAGACCCGGGGGGGGCAAGGGGGGCGGGGGGGGGGGGGGGGGGCGGGAGGGGGCGGGAGGAGGGGCGGGAGGGGGGGCTAAGCTGGGGGAGCTGAGCCGCGTTGGCGTGTCGCACTCTGACGGGCGCCGGCGTATCGTCCAACCCGCCCTCGCTCCTCCTCTCCCTGAGCTGACTTCGCAGGCCTGCGGGGAGGGGGAGGGGAGGGGGGGTTGTGCCGTCCATCACGCGCCCTGCTCTTAATTGACATGGTCACATGGGCTCTGAGAGCTGACCGGGGCTGTGAGATTGTCTCCCGGGTTGTTATCGCGACGAGACTCCGCCAGGCTCTCTCTCCTCTCAGGCTCTGACTGCGGAAACAGAAAACTGATCGAGTACGACCGTTATCGACAGTGATTAACGACGGCCTGTGAAGACGCCGTGTCATATCAGCATGTATAAATTAGAGCTCTGCTTTGTCCGCTGTGTGTGTGCGCGCGTTCTGGACGTTTGCGTGTACGTGTATTATTGTGCGTGTATTACTGTGTGGGCGTGTGTGTATTATTGTGTGTGTATTATTGTGTGGGTGTGTGTGTATTACTGTGTGTATTATTGTGTGGGTGTGTGTGTGTTACTGTGTGTGTATTATTGTGTGGGTGTGTGTGTATTATTGTGTGTGTATTATTGTGTGTGTATTATTGTGTGGGTGTGTGTGTGTTATTGTGTGTGTATTATTGTGTGGGTGTGTGTGTATTATTGTGTGTGTATTATTGTGTGCGTGTATTATTATGTGGGCGTGTGTGTACTATTGTGTGTGCGTGTGTGATATTGTGTGTGCGTGTGTGTATTATTGTGTGCGCGCACTGGATTTGTATGTGCCTTCGGGCATTATCGCGTGTGTGTCGTATCAGCGAGCGGGAGGGGCTGGAGTGGCTCTGCGCAGTATCCCGGGGTCAGGGGTCGATGCGGAGCAGATCCATCACTGGGGCCGCAGAGCGCCACGGCGCTGGAGCCCCCCCCCCCCCCCCCCCCCCCCGCTCTCTCAGCCCCCTTGGCTAGCCAGGGCACCCGCATCAGCGTCAAGGCTCCTTAATAGGAATTAGCATAGAAGAGGTGGCCAAGTAATGATCTGCCCCTTCTGCGTAACCCTCCCCTCCCCCCCCCCCTCCCCACCCCCCCTCCCCACCCTTTAAAAGAAAGAGACGTTGCTTACGTCAAACTGTAAGCGGCCCGCATAATGTCCTGGAAATTGACGCGGTAACGCGATGCCTACGACGACGACGTCCAGCGTGCGCGCTGTAATGCGACGAGACAGACTGCTGACCTCTCCAGGCCCTGACACTCAGAGAGAGACACACACGCACGCACACACACCACCGAGCACCTAAGAGGCTACTCGTCTTGACGTGCGACCTCCCCTGCTGCAACATTTACTCTTGCTCAGCACGCATTTAGCGAGGGCTACGGCTTCGCTTGGCATGCGAGGGGCCGGTCCGAATGGATCCGTAAATGATGGTGATGATGATGATTATATCGGTGGTGATAGTGAAAATGGAGTAGCGCGGTCCCTCGCGATGGAGGTAATCCACATCCAGCAGACCTTTAACAGTCTAATGGCTGAACGGTGGAGACACAACCACTCGGACGAGCGAGAGACGGAGGGAGAGGGGGGCCAGAGGGGGGGGGGGGAGGTTGGGGTAGAGGAGCTAAAAGCTTTGCTCAGAAGCAATTTGGAGTCTTCTAATCACATTCATATTGAGCGTGCAGGAAGGAGAATGAGGACTGATCACCCCCCCCCACCCCACACACACACACACACACACACCCCACCCCCGAGCGCTCTGATGGCAAGATGGCACGGGTACCGCCCGGAACGTTCCAACGCCAGCCTGAACGCCCTGACCAACACTCCCCCCCCCCTTGGCTTCATTCTAGACTCCACTACCCTTCACATTTTGCACATTCACATCAGTCCTGTTACATTACATTTTACATTTAGTCATTTAGCAGACGCTCTTATCCAGAGCGACTTACAGTAAGTACAGGGACATTCCCCCGAGGAAAGTAGGGTGAAGTGCCTTGCCCAAGGACACAACGTCATTTGGCATGACCGGGAATCGAACTGGCAACCTTCGGATTACTAGCCCGATTCCCTCACCGCTCAGCCACCTGACTCCCCGTTGGTCAACTCAAGCTGATGACATCCGTGGCGGGCACCAGGTGACGGTCAGACGGTTCATCATCACACACACACACACACAAACACACACACACACACACACACTGAGCCTCCTGGGACGTTCTATTTACAGTAAAAGATGGCTATCTCATCCTGCTGTCGGTTGCTGCCTCCAGCACACCACTGTTTCACTCTATTTGTCTGGGGGATGATAGATATAGTGCAGCTCCCTGCCTTTGATTCATCATTTAAAGTTATTGCATTCTCAGGGAGAACGATTTCTGAGGCAGAACCATACACTACCACCAAACATAACTGTTTGAATCGGTCCAAACGTATCAATTATTTTGGGCTCCAAAATACATATTTCTTTATCAACCATTTTAAATCAACACTTGGGTCTGCTGTCTGAAATGTAACGTATGCAAAAGTGTTGAAGCTGTTTGTGAACAAGCGTTCACAAAGTGAGAATGTTATTATTGTCGTGTGAACACGGAACAAATAACACGGAAGAGATAGCTCACATTAAATATAGAAAATGTTAGCCACGTCGGCTTTTGTGTTTATCTGCGCCTACAACCCTCAGGTGTTCAGCTTCATGGTCTGTTTGCTGATTCGGGACTGGCCCAATTTCAACTATATCCACGATCGAACTGCCACAATGTAGTGGGTCGAGCCTCAGCTCTCAACCGGGCCGAAAACACGGCATTCTGGCTGATTTCCGAACAGGACTGGCTGTCAGCGCAATGGACCCAACTGGAACCAAAGGGAGGAAAGGAGACATAAAGGTGTGGTTAAGGACCTCTGGGTGGAGAAGTGTTTGTGTGGGTGGGTGTGTGGGTGTGTGTGTGGGTGGGTGTGTGTGTGTGCGAGGTGTGGGAAAGGGTGTTTGTGTCATCAAGCCACCACTCCTCAAAGCACAAAATCGTCACGGCTCCGAAAAACCCGTACGGGTCGTCTTTCTCGTGTTTTTCCCTCGACCTCTTTTCATACCTCCCTCCGTCTTCATCCATCCATCTCTCTCTCTCTTGCTCTCTTTCTCTCTCTCTCTCGATCCCCAATTCATCCCTCTCTCTCTCTCCAAGGCTGCTGATGTGCGACTTTGCTTTGCTGCAGAGTTCATTCAGTTAAATGGTGGGTGTGCGTGTTCGTACGTGTGCGCGGTGCGCCTATATGTCCGTGTGGCGGCGGGGGGCGGGGGGGGAAGGGGCGGGGGGGGGGGGGAGGAGTGTTTGCGTGAGGGAGCTAAAGTGCAGCATTACAAAGAGCGTCCGGGAATAGTGCATTTCCACAGCGGCCTCGTGAATATGGAATCCGAATAAAGTCTTGCCGATGTGCCTCTTCCTCTTCCGCCCCCCCCCCCCCCACACACACACACACACATCTCTCTGAAACCTGACTGTGCTTTGATGTCTGGAAGACTCGCTTGGAAACTTCACCCATCTCCAAAGGCTTCAAGCATGTGGAGGAGTCGTTTGAAGAGCGAGTGCAAACTTCCCTAATGGTGTGTGGGAGGAAGACGATGGAAAGACGATCGGAAAAATGAAATGAAATCATTTCTCCATTTTGGGGGTGGGGGGGCCGTGAAAACATTCAAACGTCGACGCGTGTCGACAGTTCAATCGACGCTCGGACTCAAAAGGTAAATGTGTCCGGCTTCTTCCGTCTCGTCGGCAATCGTCGCCCCCTTTCGCGAAGTCGACGACGCTGTCTTTCCCTTGAAGGAACTCCCTCCCACGTCAACCCCTGTTGCCGGCCTAGTTAGGAGAACTTGGAGCCGTCATTGAGGACTGCTCGGAAACAATATTCATCCCTGCCAGTCAGCGCTACTCCTCGGGGCACCAGCGTTCAGCTCCTCGCCCATTGTTTACCCAGACTCCGCCACACAGACCATCTCCTCACCCCTACCTGCTCTCCCTGCTCTTTACCTTTCAACCTTCAGCCTCCTTCCCCCCCTACTGTGCCCCTTGGTCCCCCCTCCTCCTCCTCCTTTAATCTTCATTTTGCTTCCTTCCATTGCCTACTCATCCATCTCCTATCCTTCCTCTTCCTCCCCCTCCACCTCCCCCTCCTCCTCCCTCCTCTATCCCCCCTCCCGCCCCTCCTCATCACCAAGGTGACGGAATTCAAAAACCGGAGATGTCGGAGCGCATCTCGTCTGAGTTGTTCCATGGCACCAGCTCCGGCACCTCCGGGAGCGCCTCGGACAATCACCCGGCGCACGTCGGTCTGAACGCGCCCGGCGCCGGCTAGCTCCGGCCCCCCGACTTGGGCTGTTCTGCTGTGCTGAGCTCGCTGGTAAAACTGTTGGTGAGACAAAAATCCTGTCGTTTGTCGATTCAGCCTTTCTAACGGCACCGAGGAGGGCGTTTGTCTGCTCATGAAGCGCCAACCTAATCTTGTCAACGTCCAAATGCGCACTTGCATACGGGATGGAAATATATTCTTTACCTGGTAGTTGGCAGTCTTAGTAAGGGAGCCGTGTGATTGCGTTGCACAATTATTAAGACGGTAATGAGAAGGTTGCTGGTTCGATTCCCGGCCGTGCCAAATGACGTTGTGTACTTGGTCAAGGCACTTCACCCTACTTGCCTCAGGGGAATGTCCCTGTATTTACTGTAAGTCGCTCTGGATAAGAGCGTCTGCTAAATGACTAAATGTAAATGTAAGACGGACACCTTGATATTGAAATACTGGGACGGGGGAAACTTTGGGCAGCGCCAACACACGTCTCTGTGCTTCTAGACGCTTCTGTGTTGCTCTTTAACTCTCTTTGACTGAGAGGCGCACCAACATTTCCAGGAAAAGCGGCTCCTCTTTTGCAAGCACCCACACATGACATTTAGAGAAGGGTTTGAGGGAACAACACAGCCAACGTCCTGTCCAAGTAAGGATTCCGTGAAGTCTTCGCTCGCTGTGGCATTTGGTTTAAAAGACTCTATGACTTGCCTCCAATACCTCTCTATTTCTTTTCATCTGGATAGCGGTTTCTAATTAATTTAGAGTGATGGCATGAATGCTAAAATGGAAGCGGTTTCCTCCATGACCTCGCTATTGTGCATGTGGCAGGTTTTTCGAGCAATTAAACATTTCCCTTTTGTACTCATTCCTAGACAAGACGGAGTGCATATCAAACATGTCATCACAGGAACATCTTTCTTGGGGTTATCAGTAATGACCTCTCAAGTTCTCGAAGAAGATATTCCCACATTCAATGTTTCTCCTGTTCCTCTTCCTGGTTTCAGAGCGGTGTCACGGCCAGCCAATTCACTGTCGGTGAAACAGAGCCCATGAATGGAGGACGTTGTCAAAAATCAAATGAGAACAGATGACTTTTCATTCTACCTTAATTGCGCCGTCCTTCATCTGCATAATTCGTATGACAACGAGAGTCCTCTAAGATAAGATCATCTATTTAAGGAGGGCCGTTCGGTTCATCATCCAGACGGGCTGGCATCCTTTTGTTAGGATTTGAAGAAGCTGCTAAATTGACTCCTGCCGTCATCTTAGCAGACGCTCTTATCCAGAGCGACTTACAGTAAGTACAGGGACATTCCCACCCCCCCCCCCCCCCCCCCCCCCCCCCGAGGCAAGTAGGGTGAAGTGCCTTGCCCAAGGACACAACGTTGTTTTTTTCACGACGGGGAATCGAACCGGCAACCTTCTGATTACTAGCCCGATTCCCTAACCGGCTTGTTTTGACTGGGAGGGATTTCTTTATATAAGAGTGGTGTTCAGTGGAGCGATTCAGTTGAAGACGAAAAGTACTACCTCCAGCGCAAGTGTGGCTTCCAAACTTAAGTGACTGGAGAAACCAAATGTCAATGCCAGCCCCCCAGTCAGTCCTGAACCAGAAAGGACCCGTCTCGAGGTATTTCGCTTCACTCCGACTGAAATTCGTCTCTCTCTGACCTCAGGACTAGTTAGACTAGGAGAGGAGATGGGGTGGATAAAGGAGCAGTTCGCGGAAGCTTTCGCGTGCCTCCCAGAAGAGATGACCCTCGTGATTGTGGCTTCAGGGACTCGGTCCCAGCCCCTAAAAATGACCAGATTTTCATTTCACACACCGGATCCATTAATGTTCATTAGTTTCCCAATGAGCATTGCAACATATATTTTATGTTACATAGATGAATATATATATTTTATGTTACATAAATGAATTGTAACGGCAGACTAAATTAAAAGTCTGGACATGTTTAACGAGGGGGGGGGGGGGATCTTAATTGCGGTTTGTTAAATTACCGTCGCCTCGGCGCACGTTTCTTTCATGTTCCGTTACAGCGTGCCTGTCACGGCTCGTCAAAGCTGGAAGAGAGAGAGACAGAGAGAGACAGAGAGAGAGGTAGAGAGAGAGAGAGAGAGAGAGAGAGAGACAGGAGGCAGGAGGAGGCATTCCCACTCTCTACAACACTGTAGAATGTAAGGGGGGGGGGGGGGGGGAACCCAAAGCTGAGCACGGCAAAAATCCGAATTAAATCCATCCCTCCCTTCTTTGTGCCGGAATCTTCACCTGCCTTCCTCCGAGATGTTAGGCTTTTCATTCCACGTTTTCATTCACAGCCCCTCACTCTCATGCGGAAAGACAAACAGTGTGTTTCTGGACCAGCCTATCTGGACTTCAAAGGCACGGCAGAGTGGGGATGGAAGTCATTTTCCCTTCAAAGTCAAGGTCAAATTCGCGGGGAGACTCTCAAGGCAAGAAGGCTATTTACTTCGGAGAGAGTCAGGCCTGCTCTCCTGGAGATGAAACACCACTTGGTTTTCCTTTTGTGTTTTTTTCCTCGTTCCCCGCGCGCCTTTCTTTTCTCGCCGCTTATCTCCCTCTTTCCCTTTCTCTACCTCTCCCTCTTTCTCTTCCCATCTCCCCCCTTCCCTCTCTCTCTCGATCTCCCTCTTCCTGTTTCCCCCCTTACCCCTCCGGTTTTCTCTCTCTCTTTATCTTTGTCCCACCTTTCTCACCCCTTCACCCTCCCTCCCTCCCTCTCTCCTCTTCCCCCCCTCTCAAGCCCATACCAGACACGTACAGACCTGGCTCACCTCCTCGAAAGCACATACCGACATCCGTCAAAGCTTCGGAACAGGCCGGTCACCCCGTATTTCCTAAACTGGGCTCCGGCCCATGATGACAGCACGCACTGTCAATGCTGTTTTAAGGGTTATAAACTCCCAACAACAGATCATGGGCAGACTTGTCTTTTTTCCGAGCAGAGGAGTGTGAAATAAACATGAGGCAAAGAGGGAGAGAAGGGATACACGGGCGTGCGCCTGCCCTTTGTGGTCTCTGTGTCGACGGAGTTTCAACCCGGATTGGTTCGTGCGTGTGGGCAGCCCCTCAGGGGCGGGGACGGTGGGGGGGGCTCGGGCAATCAGCCAGCCCCGTCTCTGAACCTGTCAGAGAGCGGTACTCTGCGATGATCCATTGGCCTCTAAAGATGCCAGGAAAGCTCCTGAGAGGAGAGGAAATATGAGTGGAGAGACTCTGGGTGAGATGGCTTACTTTTCTGAGCCATGTGACCTTGCTAGTTTATGAACCACATAACCCAGCTTTAGGAGAGAAGGAGTAGGGACCGAACAATTGTTTGCCAATAAAAACATCCACAAAATGAGCCGAGCACCGATCTTCACCAGCGTGGAGTTGGGCAATCGCTGGGTGATTTATGCAGTCGAATGTTACATTGGAAAACATTCTAATTGAAATTAATTTTTCCATTATCGAGCTCACAATGCTTAATATCTATTTTCATCCGAACATCATCAACGCCATTTGCTAAATCAATGCTCAGTAAGTCACTTGCAATAACTCATTTATTCTTTGCAATTCAAAGATTCAGATCACCCATATGAAAGGCATCTATTCACATTGACGCCACACCAACTCTAACAGCTCATCACTTCCAAGTACTTAGCCAGCTATATGGCTGTAAGATCCAAACTAAGTGTGTGTGTGTGTATGGGGCCCCACCCACTGTCCCATCTGGCTGTCGTGTAATGGGACTTGATTGTGCCAAGATGAGCCGTCCAAACACAGCCGTTCTTCAACAGTCATTCAGTCTCCGCCCGATGCAGACAGACAGGGTGACAATTTCCCTGTGATTGACGATGACTCTCAGGAAGCCTTTTGCTCCGGTGTCACGGGCAGGTCGCGAGAAAAGAGGGGCCACATGTGGGTAGACTGTCACCCCTCACCCCCCCCCCCTCACCCCCCCTCACCCACACACACACACAAACACACACACAGGAAGCTCCAGGGAACCGACGCCGAACACGTCTCCGTGCCAGGTGTGACAGGGAGGAAGTGAGTTAAAGACGATGTTTTCTTTTCCCTGAGCAGGTGTGTTGGGTACATCAGTGTCCCAGCAGCCCTGTGACACTGGCCGAGACTTCACCTTACAGCAGGCTGAAGATAACCCAGGTAGAGGAAAAGAGAGAGGGAGAGAAAGAAGGAGACAGAGACACGTGGTTCAGAGTAAAAAAAAAAAGAAAGGGGGGGGGGGGTGACTGAGATAGATGGGAAGAGAGTAAAAAAGAGGGAGAGAGAGGTGGGGTAAGATGGTGCAGAGCAAAAACAACAGCCAGAACGGCTAGCTCTCCTGAGTGCTTCAGGTAAACCCGATCAATGAGACTGCTGCAGTTCACTCCCATCACACCGACAGACAGAAAGAGGAGAGAGAGACAGAGACAGACACACAGAGAGAGAATGCTATCAGAGCACTTTCATGCTCCAGATACTACAGAGACAACAAGCCAATCTGTGTGATAGGAAATTGCATGGATACCCAGCTCCCCTGACAGAACAGGCCCGCTCCTGCACACTCCTGGTCCACATGCCTCCAAGTCCATTGGAAATCCCCTCAAATCACTTAGCTGTGCTTGATTAAGCATGCCTTGCCCGACTGACCAGGTAGCCGGAACGCTATCGACCCTCAAAACAGACTACAAGTCCCTGAATGCTTTTAGGTAATCTCTCCGACTGTTAGTCACTGTATGATACAAGAATGAAAACACACTTTTACTGAATAGTCCCCCCCCCCCCATCTTAAATTTGTTGTCTTTTATTCATTGTTGTTGTTTACTATTGCTTTAAGATAGTTAGCGTAGTTAGAATAGGTTTATAAGGTTAGTATAGATTATTTCAGCTACTGGTTGCACTATCTGCAATATTGCACTATTGTACTTCACTTGTCTTGGGTTAGTATAGGTTTATAAGGTTAGTATAGGTTATTATGTGTATGTGTATTTAGAGGTTTAGTATATTGCATTGAATATTGTATATTATTTGTATATGAGGTTTACTATATTTTAGCTTATCATAGATGTAATCTATGTTCTGTGTACGTATATGTTATGTTATGCCAGGTTGCTTTGCGTTGTCTTTAGAATTTCAGTGACCAGTCTGACCCTGTGTTGTTCTGTGCATCTGACAATAAAAGACTTGAACTTGAAGATGTTCTTTGTATTATGGGGATTTACCCTGTTGTTGTTTTACTTATTTTTTTCCATTTCCTTTTATTGTTTGTGTTTGTTGTATTTGATTCATGTAAAGCACTTTGTAACACTGTTTTGAAAAATGCTACACAAATAAACTTGACTTTACTTACCACTTCATTTGGTGTTCTCGTATGTTCTAATGCCATCTAGATCTAGCGGTGTCCATCTAACGAGCAATAGCCTTCTAGACCGCGCTAGACATCCCACTCCTCAGACCAGTGTCTACCACTCTATTACATAAGACATGAGGCAGACCACACAATGACTGTTGCAGCTCAAGACAAGGCAAGTTAAGAGACACCGACAAGCTGTACAGCACATGTACACTTTGCCAGGAAGACGAGGTCGAACCGAGAGCTGAATCACCATTAGGGAGCGCATGAACCTGCCATCACTCCTGCGCTCGTGGCGGTTATCCAGCGGAGCTCATTTTCTGGGCTGTAGGGTAGGTTTTGGCGAAGGCCTCGACCGGATTTCTAGACTTTTTCCCCAGGCTCGCCGCCGGTCAGGATGAAAGGGGAGACGCTTGTCTTACGTGTCAACAGAGAACGATGCTAATTGGCGAGAATGAGATTCGGGGTGATTAATTTGGACCGTTGTCTACCTCCGTTAGCCTCCGTTTTGCGCACACTCTCCGCACACACATGCGCGCACAAGCCGAGATAAGGACTCGATTGCCCACACACACGCAAGTGCACACGATCACATATGAACACACGGTCCGCTCGCGCCCACACATGCAGAAACGCACACAGTGACTACTCAGACCCCTTTTTTCTCTCTCGCCTTCTCTCGCTCCCACGGATTCGCACACTGCACAACCGCACAAACCACACAAGCTACTCACACACGTTCACTCACATTTCTGGCCACCCATATATAGGCCACACACACACACAGCTCTTTGAATACTAACAAGCTTGAGCTCTACTGTCAGCTGTGTGAAGGCTGATGTAACAGCTAGCCGCACAGACTCTCAGGACTAATGTCAGCGTGAACTCGACGGGCAGTTTGCCTTTCAAACAGTCATACACATCACATATTTTTACGTCTAATATCCTGGCTGACGTACGTTAAAATAGCTGCACTGTACAAGTGGTTAAAACATGGGAATGGGGTTTGTTTCTCCCCTACCACTCTAGACACAGGGAGACTAGTACAGTGTGGTATGGTATGGTATGTTGTGGTAGGGTAGGGTTGGGTATATACACAGCTGCAATACAATCTCAGGATTACTATAGTCTTACTTCAGTACAACGTCAGTATATGGACAATATCACAGATACAATCCATTCAATAGGCTACATTCGGCTCCACAGAACCGGTAATAACACAAGGCTTTCAGTAAACCACAATACATGTGGGAGACACATGCTGACAAACATGCTTATACTTATCTTTTAAACATGATAAACATACACAGCTAAGACACACAAGGCTGCTGTCTGCACCATTTCAACAGAATTGGAAGGCGGCCACCATGAGTAATAGGCCTCCAATCTCTGAAAGCTTTCCACAGGCGCTTAGCAGGCAAAAATATTGCTTGCTGGGGGAAATGGCTCGATTAAGTTCATGTTTTCCAATGAGCAGGGAGGAGATTTTCCTTCTGAATGAAAGGCACGTCCTTGATGAACCTGGTGTTGTTTTCTTGGATTTGTCTTTGCCCTCCTAAATACCATTCCAGGACAAGCATCGCACCAAAGAGCACAATTTGCCGCTTAAACAAGCGATTTCTTCGCCATTTCTTTTTCGGTTGAAAACTCCCCCCCAAACGAATCCTAAACCGTTTGCACTGACACAGAATGAAAGTGCGGTTCTATTCCCCAATGCAACAACCGATACATTGCGTTCCACGGGGCTCTGATTTGGTGATCGTGGGTTTGTTTTTGTGAGCAAGCTTTCAGGGTGGTCACAGATCCTGCTCCAAAGGCCCCTACGATGGTTTGATGCATTGCAGCATTGCAGCGTTGGTGAAGAGCATCTCTTAAAACTCTCATCTCCACTATCCTGCCTCAACATAACACATTTCACGAACAACCTTGGTCATCACTTCGCATGCACACCAGTCTGGGAACAGGGAAATACTTCACATTCTCCCCCCCCCCCCCATATCTCTCTCACAAACAGGCCCCTATCTGTAAAACTCTTGGCTCTTGTCCAGCCTGCCTTTGGAGTTGAGGATTGTTGCTGGTAGATAATACTTTTTCTCTTGTAGTGTCCGTCTGTCTCTCGCTCTCTAACTCTCTCTTGCTGGTTGTCTCTTGTGATGGAAATTTGGGGCTTGTGTATGTAAAATGTATGTATCTTAAATGTGGTTTGAATTGTAAGCTTCTATGTTCATTGGTAAGAGACAATTTGATCGGACATCTGTTGCTTATACAGGAAGGGGAGATCGTTAAGTGGCGTTCAAAGGATTGTAAGGTGTTGCTGATGACTTGAGGGTTTTTTTTTGTGGTAAATTGGCTTAATTAACTCTGAAATGGAATGACCCTTCCAAAAGGGACAGGTGACAATTTGGGGTAAATGACCCCTGGAGTTATGACTTCCTGACCTGGAAGAGGTCTTGTCACCTGGAGGGGAGAGACAGTTGGTCTGGAGACAATGTGGATTCAACTGTATTGTTTTAAGGAGTAAGCCAATGGCAGAAGAGATTTGGTATAGCTGCATGTCTGTATTATGGACCAATGACCATTGAGAACTGCGTGCTATAAAATGGTCTGTCGAAGGACGTTCGGGGGGGTTCAGGGCCATCAGCTGGGTAGTGCTGGTGTCTGTTGGACTCTCCGGTTACATTCTAGATGGAGCTGTATGGAATTGTCTTTGTGTTATTGTCTGATGTTTGTGTGTCGATGACGTTATGTTGGTAACGTTATTATGTATACGTCGTACTTCAAATGAACCTGATACTTGACCCATCTTCAACTGATTCAACGATTGATTCTCTCAAAAACGTCCTGTCGATGGACGTTTTTGAGAGAATCAATCGTTGAATCAGTTGAAGATGGGTCTCTCTCTCTCGCACGTTCCGTCTCTCTCGCACGCACGCCGCCGCGGGTTTCTCGCAAAGACACGCCCGCGCTCTCTCTCTCTGTCCGTCTCTCTCTTTCTCACACACACACACACACAACTCTCTGTCTCCCCCCCCTCACCCCCTCTTCGCTCCTTCTACCCCTCTCTCCTCCCCTCTTTCCTCCCCTCTCTCCTCCCCTCCTCTCTCCTCCCCTCTCTCCTCCCCTCTCTCCTCCCCTCTCTCCTCCACTCTCTCCTCCCCTCCTCTCTCCTCCCCTCTCTCCTCCCCTCTCTCCTCCACTCTCTCCTCCTCTCCTCTCTCCTCCCCTCTCTCCTCCCCTCCTCCCCCCCTCTGTGAGTTATACAGATGCGAGGCCGTAACGGCGGTTCTCTCGGCGTGCGGGAGACGAGGAGCAGCTGCACCTATCAGCCCCCCTCCCCACCGGCATCACGCCACGTCTCAAGACAGGTCTCCGTCGCCCCAGCAGCGCCTCAGAGAGGCAGCGCCTCAGCGAGGCAGCGCCTCAGAGAGGCAGCGCCTCAGAGAGGCAGCGCCTCCCAACCGTGGCTAAGAATTCCCTTGTCAGTCAGTTCAGGGTGTGATTTCAAATTGAAAAGCTGCCCCCCCCCCCCCCCCCCCCCCCCCCCCCCTGTAGAAATCTTAACCCTAATCCTGATTTGTTCCAAAATGAATGCTCTTATTTCTTATCTTGAAACCTGGGCATTGTGTTTTGGCTGCCGCTCTGTGCGCAGGCCTGGGATGTGTGGGGTCACTAATGTGCCGTAACCCCACTCTTTCCCACCTGCCACAACACATTACCGGACACAGGAGAATCATTCAGTTATGTGTGAGTGAGCGTGCGAGCGAATGTCTGTGTCTAATGGCGAACTGGTTCACGCGTGGCTCCCTCTCCACATATGAGAGGGCGTTCTCAATGACAGACTGTTCGGGGAACATAATCAGATAACAATGATGTCAGGAAAATGGAGCGTGGTCTAAATGAGCTGGTGATGATTGGGAGCCTGATGCCATCGCCACACTGCCTGGGGGGCGGTTCAGTCGTCCTTCGGGAGGGTCCAGCTGGGAGTCCACCAACCAGTCTGTCACTGTCGTGATCGATTATCAATCACTCTAACCGGGCGACAAATTGGTAAACAAATTTGGGGATCGCTGCTAGGCAGGCGAAACGCACAGACAAGACCGGCAACCAGGCAAGCAGACAGGCCTGACAGAGCGCCAGGGCCTACGAACGGCAGCGACTGGTGCTGCTGTTATTGTGCTTCCGTCTATTCCGGTCGACTGTGTTCGACGACACACTGCTTCGGCGCCTGCTAATCTCCCTCTGTTTCTCTGTCCCCTTTCCTCGGCTTTGGTTTGATCTACCGTCGAAGGGGAGACGGAACTGCACTGGAGGAGAGGGAAGAGGGGAAGGATGGGGGAGGATGGGGGAGAGAGGCTTGAGGCGGGGAGGTGGGGGAGAGAAGGGGAGGAGAGAAGGGAGGTGAGGAGGCAGGCAGGCAGTCAGCCAGCAGGCCAAAAAACGAGAGACTGTCTGTCAGACACTTCATTGATTCCACTGGGTGCCTTCAACCTTTACACAATCCCTCCGGGCCGCTTCTCAGCACAGACCCGCTATACACAGTGTGTGTGTTGACCAAATATGGGGCTGAATCCTAGGGTAGGAGAAGTCTACTGGGTGCATAGTCTCACAGATACATAAAAAAGGAGATGGAGAATCGAGTATTTTTGGTTTTGGATCATCTTTGCCCCCCCCCCCCCCCTCTAAAAAACCGTTTTCGAAAACCTTGCCCACTGCAGTTGTATATCTCTCGACGAGGAAGATGAGTGTGCTTTCATAGCGTGCTCAACACACTGACTTACGATGTTACTGTTGGCAGTAGCCTCATCTCTCCCATACATGACAGGGCAGATTAGTTGGGTTTTACGCCAAGCAAAAGCCTTGCCTGGATGGTTCTGGAACCGTGGACCAGCCCATGTGAGGCAGCCTCTCCCAGCTCCAAAAAACAGCACTACTAGACTGCAGCTCAGCACCAAATCATGAACTGTCAGCGCTAAGGATGGGCTCTTTTGTCGCACCATAAAATATTACGAGAGACTTTAAAAGAGGCGTCTTCCCTCTGACACTCCTCCCTGAGAGGAGTGTGGGAAAAGCAGGCTGAAATATCCGACTCACTGCCGGGGAGGTGAACAGGGCAGTCTCACATCTAGCCCTTTCTGGGTACACAGAGACAACTATCACAAAGTGATAAATATCGAAACATGGTGCATTGATCCTAGGATTGAATTGATCATCATCGACTGTCCACTCCTGTGTTGCTCATTTACAAAGCTATTATGTGGTCTTTCTCAGAACTACTTAAAGATAGATGCCGTAAATGGTGTGTGTGAGTGTGTGTGTGGTGGGGAGGGCGTGTGTGTGCGTGTGTGTGTTATATTGGTAACTTTATGAGGAATGAATGGAAAACACGTGTGCCCCCTAGTGGTTACTTCAAGTGTCCACTGTTGGGTTCATTTCAAAGATGAGTGGTGCTGATGATGGAAGTTGAACACTTACGATAGAAGACATATTCAGTGTAACTTGACCAGATCTTGTCCTCTGTGTGTTGGTTGACCAACGAAGCCGTGACTGAAGAGTTACAGGCCACCATCTGGAAACCACACTCCGACAGCATGTCGAAGGATCTCTCAAGGTGTTTAAACTTCAGGTAAAAGCGGGAAGTGTAACGGTCAGGTGTCCTGTCGGGATCTCTGCTCTCGTTCAACGTCTCCCCAAAAACTTCCTTGGCTAGGGCAACTCTCCCGCATATCAGAATCCGCGGGACCCGCCTGAATTTGGCATCGGTTTGACTCTCGCGGCCCGTCGTGCATGAGCCACGGTACCCAACTGTGATAAACCCACTTTTTCTGTCAGCGGGCACAAGCGATGACGGCGGACACATCCTTTGGTCGCTGCCTTGAGAGCCATCTTCATAATCACTGTGGAAATAGTCGTCTGGGCTGTGTTTTAAGTCGTCGGGCGTCAAGATTTTCACTAAGTCTGGCAGTTGAAAGTATTCCGCTTCTTTCCTTAACCTCCCTTTCTCCGGGAAATGGTCGGGTAGTACAACTTGTTTGTCTCTGAGGTAGTCCAGTACGTATCGAAATAAAAAACCATCTCTGTCAATAAAATACCGTCCTTTAGGATCACGCGCCAAGTCGTTTGTGGCATCTTTCTTGGGTGAGAATATTTTGCCCAGCAAGGAATTTGGGGTGCCCACGAGTGTTGCATGACGCGTGTAATAAACCTGCCCACCGACGTTTAATTCAACAACATCTGGGAAACTATTCTGAACAGATCCCTGGTCTTTGGGCGTAGGGTTAGTCCTACAATTCCCGCTCAGTGCCATCGTTTCCGTCATGCCCAACGAAATGGAGTGAATGTATGTCCAAAAGTTGTTTCAATATTGAGTTATACACAGAGGATGCGCCGTGGATGGCTTGAAATTCGAATTAGACAGCAGTTTAACACATTCAACATTCATAAAAATGTACAATCTCAAACTCAGTCATTCACCTACCAGTCGCCTTAGTCGCCGGATAGAGTTGTGGATGGCGGCTCTCCACTAGACTCAAAAAATGTATTTCCAAATGACAGACAATGTTTACACACTAGACAATACAAATATATGTTTGAAAGGCTTGCACTTTGCAGCGGTGCATCCGTTGCCCAGATTCCATATTCCTCAGGGAAAGAATCCACCTATTACCCTACCGAGAAAAGAATCGGGAGTTCATTTGTGCCGCGGTCAGATCAAATAGAAAACGTCAAAAAAAAACGGATATCAGCTTCCTTGCTTTGCTGTTACCCCGAGAAAAACGAATAGATGCTCTTAGCGTATGCAATGCAAAAATCCAGGTTGCAACAAATAAGAAGTCCAGCAAGAACTTAATGTTGTCCAAAGGGAGAGGTGTGCTAGTCAATGGTGTTGCTTTAGTTCTATGTTCCCTTTGAACATCATGGAAATCCGAATACAAGATTTTTCTAATTAGTAACTTCACAGAGGTTGCACATCCGAGAGTCTCTGTTGTGTAGCTTATCACTGAGAAGTCTTAACCTAAAAGAAATGGAATCTCTCCAGTATTTCCTCCTGACGAATTCCAAAGATTCTTCTGTCTGTATGAGGGTTCTGGATGCAATTCTTTGGGTCCTGGGCGTGCGCGCGCCGGCGGCGAGATGGCTGGCGCTGTCCGAGGTGCTGAAACGATTCTTCTGGTCCCCTACGAGTTGGGTGGTGCCTCATAGAAAGAAAAAAACCCGTCTCTGCTGATGTTGCCTTGGCGGTGCAGGGATAAACCATAATGGATAATAAAGAATTACATCATCTTAAAGGAGTATACTGGCTGAAAATCTACCCACATTTCAAATGACAGTTGATTGGATGATAGGCATAATCTTGTACTAAAAACAAACAAAAATACTTGGACGCCATTAACAACCCAACAACACAATTACCGATTTTTTTATTTCGATTTAACCTAATTATCAAACTATGATACGCCTAAACTTGAGGCCTAATTACAATAGGGCCCTACATTTTAATTTATTTAAATAGTGGGATCATGAAAGGGCGTAAAGAGGCATTCCGACTCAGGTAGGCTCTCCCATTGTTTGCTGCCTACTGTTTAAACTCAAACTGCCAACTTCCACATTTCGAATTTCACGTCCTTATAAATATGCAACAGCGCCTCTTGCTGTTTGTTCAATGCACTTAAATAGAAGGCTTTTCTTCGGCCTTCGGCATGGAGACACTATTGTTTTGTGGCTTTTTCAAAACCCGCAAGGAAAATTATTTACTTCATCAACACGTTTCCAAACCAGTGTCGATAATCTGCTGTATACAGCGCCGATGTTAATACATCGTAAAAACAACAGAATGCTCCTTTATACAAAACCCTTTGTAACAATTGAATAATAATAACAATTGAATGATAATTAAGGCCAGACAACCAGTACCATAAGGAGATCCATGTGACCTTTAGGTTCTAAATGTGTTCAAATGGTTCTTCTGTCATGATTAGGTTCTATCTACAGAATCCCCCTATTGTTTTCACAGTATCTCTGTTGGTCAGCCTGTGATGCCCTGGCAACTATGCTATAGGGGATCTGCAGAGAGAGAGCCTTGCAAAGGACCTTTGTGTACTGACATGAAAGTAGGCCATGGCTATAGGATCATAAATGCATTCAGCCTGGTGTAACAGACGTGATCCTGCAAGCTCCGTCAGAGGCACACCGGCCAATGATCGCTCCCAACGGGAGTCGAACCTGCCTCGACTTCCAAGCGCAACCTCGACCAACTACGCCGACGAAAAGCTAGCAATTCGTCGACGCGGGTGGCCGGTTACATACTTGAGGAGTGAGTTTCACCACACACCGGCTACACTGGCCTGTGAGCTGGTGTTGAAAGGGGCTTGGACAAGTTGACCACCCGTTTGGCTTGATACTGCAGAGGGTAGAAATTTAGACGGTCATCGCACAGGCTTTTGAAAACAGTGCACTCATAGAGCTGTGCCAGCAATAACACGGTGTGGCGAAATATGTATATCAGAACCATTGAAGTGACACTCATTGACACATAAATTCATGCATTCCTTAATTTATTTATTTATTTGTTCAGCGGGCGGCAGAGACTAAGGCAGTGTAACGAATGAGTGAACAAGTCTAGGTGAGTCCTAACTACAGACAAACAAACTAAGACGTAGGCCATTTATCTTCATCAGACAGCGGCAACCAAGGAAAGGCACCAGGTTCAGGTTTGCTACTGGCTCCTTGTCAAATGCCGGCCCCTTCCCAGAGTGGACTTAATGGCCACAGGGACTCAGGGAGAGTGACCCCCCCCACCCCCCCGCCCCCCACCACCACCCAACCCCCTCATCCCACCTCCCTCGGGACTCAGCATCCACCCAGGATGGTTTCTTCATTTACAGCACGCGTGTGTGCACGTGGTGTATATGTGCGTCGGATAGAGAGAGTTTGCGTGCGTGTGCGCGTGCGTGTGTTTTGTAACTTGTGTGGCCGTGCGTATCACGCAGTACATCCGCGGACCAGTGGGTTCCGCCGCCCGGCCACATGCGATCCGATTCGCTCCCCGCACGCCCGCTCTGAACGGCGTGGAGAGACAGGGCCGATTCGGGTGGGAAGCCGATTCCAGACGTGAGGAGCGGATACTGCAGATGGCAGCCCGTCCCTTTATATAGCCCTTCTCAGCGGGGGATGATAGGAAGTCATTGGGAGGATTGTGCCTGCGAGATAAGCCAATCGGACGGCGTCAGTAAGGCTCAGCGGCACACAGCGCGTCCTGCACATCTCGTTCCTGGTCCTTGTTTATGTCTTTCTCTCAGTGTTCCTTCCCGGCCCACGCGGGCCTGTCCCTGGGCTAATGGTATGAGATGAGCGTGAGTGTGATAGTCTGGCTGCTCCCTGCCCTCCAGCTCTGTGGCTCTATGGACGCTCACTCACGAGGCACGGCTGTTTTCTCTGCTGAACTAGGTCCGTGTCTCCCCCCCCCCCCCGGAGAGAAGCAGCCTTAACAGGGAGCCCACGAGTGCACATTAAGGGCTTTAGCAGCCTGGCAGGATGCTCCTGCAGCTAAAATAAGTGGGACCGCTAGCTGAAGGGGAGAAGGGGGGGAGGGGGGAGGGGGGAGGAGTTTGAGCGCTTGTTCCCTTGCCAGCGGCCCCATTCAGATCGAGTGCGCCGCGGACGCTATCATCCCGCCGACTAATGATGATGCTGGCTGCTGCAGGTGCGCTGAGCGGCCAGATCGGGGAGGGAAGGAAACCAATAGAGAGCCAAGACCATTACATGTCCACCGCTGACGGGCTGCGCGATACCCACCTGATCCATCTCTGCCCAGGGGCCTTTGGTCTTGCCTCTGATCGTTTTCCCCCAACGATCATTTGCATCTGTGGTTTGGCCGGATGATACGATTCATTAATCAGGAACTCGAAACTTCTGATGGTTTCTTCGGCGAGTTGTGATGAACGTTTCATGGATGAGAGCTCGCCTTTGTGCAGCTTGATTGCATCATGGGGAGTCTGGGAAAGATCAGAGATTGCTGATGCATGGTTGATTATACCAAAAAGAAAAATGGCCATACCACTTTATCCCATTAATGGGACACCATAGCTTCTTTCCCTATAATCCCAGGATATTGATTGCATACTTGAGTCTTTTGCATTCAACGGTAGACCTGCTTTTGAATTCAGGATTGTGTTTGCTCAGCTTTATTTTCTTATAGACAGCAGGTTTACACTATACCTTCAGCAGCCACTCTCCCTTTCGTAAGTTATGAGCAGTGTTTTGAGGTTGTTTGAATGGTGAAATGACATCGACGCACGACTACCTCTCCAGGGACAGGAAACTCATGTATAATCTTTCTTTTTTTAGACACTTTGAATGAATCCTTGCCCTGAACATTACCTCATGAATAGGCCATGCTCTAGTTTGGCATTTCCATCTCGTTTTCCGAACACAGGTCGCCGGTTGCCATTGTGTTGTGGAAGATGGTGGAGCCTGAAGTTGGTGGATGGCTCGGCGTGCAACCTCCCCGTTTCGAGGACCTTCACCCTGTTGATTCGGCGAATCATGCAGATGAGATGTTGCTAGGCAGCAGCGCCCGCTCAGAGTGTGTCAGGGGAGGTGTGTTAGGGCCCACAGGGGGATATGGCAGTGTAGGCTGCTGCAGGACGGGTCCATGTTTTCCTTCAGCTCTCTCACGGTCTGGCTCTCCACCCATTTCTTTCCCCCTTGCTGCATGTTTTTCCGCCGGTCTTCTGGGTTCAGTGAGTCTCCAGGTGGACCGGTTTGAACTCAAGTGCCTAAATATACGTGCATGAATTTACAGACGGCAACAACATCCAAACCACCAGTCTAAAGGCCACCAAAACATGAGAGCACCTCCATAATTAAACAGAAAACGGTGGCTCCCTTCGAAACAGCTCTCGTCTGAGGCTCGCGTCTCTCTTCGTGACGTCACGCAAACGGTTTCCAGTGGGAGAACGACTGTAAATAATTTGTGTTGTGTGAATCAAAAGGCAGAGGGATGCTCAGAAAGTTGAAACGAGAATGTCGAATGGATATAGGGTTTCAGTCAGCCCTGGAATTTTCCTGCTGCCAGCTGTCAGAAACTGGAACACCCAGGAAGGTGCATCCCTCTTCTTTTCTTATCTACCATTCTCCCCCTGTCTTCCTGACAGATGTACCAGAGGGTTGTGACAGGTTCCAGGAGCCTGTCTCTCACCGGTTCTGTCACGTCAGCCGGTAAACTGAGAGAGACAGGAATAGTTTGCCTCTAACCCACGGCGACTGGTCTGTGAATGTGCAACTGTCCGCAGTCAGAGGATCTCCCCCCCCCCACCCCCCGTGGAGTGCCTCTGGCTTGACTTGGGTCACCGCCGATTCATTCGTCGTCCGTGCACCTACACGGGCTGAAAAATGGATGAAAGGACACAGCTCAAGTCTGTGATTGAAAGTCGGCCTGTCCCTTTCTTGGTGAATTATGTACAGTTCCTGCCGCCGCATTGCACACAGATTTTTCACAGAGAGAAATGTCATTATTTATACAGTAGGTGTATATCTACTGCCTTGGTGCATGTGGAAAGAAAAAAGGAACAGGAGGGAATGGGAGAGTGATGATGGCTGAAAAAGGGTGTTGTAATCCACTCATGGAAACAGGCAATAACACAGGATTAAAGCAAACACTTTTTGCAGAAGGTAATTATTCCTGCATAGCAATGCATTGACCTAGATTCCCTTTCAGTCTCTCTGACAGTTTTCAATTTTCTCTCATTAAGTGGATAAAAGAGAGGAGTGTTCTTAAAGTTTGAAAATGATTAGTAGACAGATTCATTTTTAGCGTTGAGATTAGTCACGGGTGTTTGGCAAATGAATCAGCGTAAATTGATTTCTTCCATCCCTGAAGAGAAGTGATCCGTGTCTTGGTCCACACTTCAGAGGTTAGCTAATAGGAACTGATGAATTCTATTTTTTATTGCGCTGAAATTGTTTGGGGCGACCCTTCTGGGTGTAAATGTTTACATTTGTATTCATTAAGCAAACGCTTTTATCCAAAGCGACGTTTAAATAGTGCACAAACAGTCACCACATCTCAGCTAACAGGCTTGTAGGTTGTTGCTGGTTAGGAACAGGGATATCTGATTAAGAGCAACACACCTCAGATTTTTTGAGAGGAAACATAGTAACGGTACGATAAACACCAGTGGTTCAGTGGTGTATCAAATCAACATTTATTTGTATAGCCCTTTTTACACGCAAGCATGTCACAGAGGGCTTCACATACGCCCATAGAACTGCCCCTCAACCAACCTAAACCCTCAAGGAAGACAAGGAAAAACTCCCAGAAAAACTCACTACAGGAGAAAAAATGGAAGAGACCTTGGGAGGAGCAATTCACTGAGGGATCCCCTCCTCCAGAGACGGTTGGTGAAAGAGAGGAGCGGAACACGGGCTTAACATAGTCATACAGCAGGGAAGTGTCAATGGGTTTTGAAACACCAAAATCTATTGTTCGACTTGGTAGATGTAGGAAGGGACCGGGAAACTCGCTGTTGCCCGTCATGGAGACCGGTTTCCTGTTGACGAACAGGTCCAGCGTTGGCAGACCGACGACCAGGCAGGTGCTGACAGCTCAAACCCCCCACACCACAGGGGATGTGCGGAGGGGGGGACAGAGAGGGGAGAGCATGCATCATTTCCTTTAAATAGTACCTCTATCCAGATAGGTCATCAACACATTTCAATTGTATTACCCTATATCGCTGCCTTTTCTTTCTTCCTCCTTCTCATACTCCTTCTCTGGCTCCACATTGTCATCTTTCTGCTGTATAACGTCTCCTGTCAAACTCCTGCTTCCAGGTCATTAATTCACCGTGTCTCACATCGTCAAATATGTATCCACCCACAGTCTGCAGGGGTTCCCTTTCCTCCCAAATCACATGCTCACTTTACCCCCTCAAAATCCCCCTGAACAGAGCAATTGATCACTTTACGTTGACCCTGAGTATTGTCTGTCATTGCCTATCCAAGGGAAAATCTTTTATCAAACCATGGCTGCTTGTATTCCTACCCATATGCTTTGATGCTGTTGTTCCTGTGTTGCTTTTTGAGTATCGATCCATTCAGAAAAAAACTGCACTATAAGAGGGAGACAATAGTGACAATGCAACGGTGGCAATAATGGCACAACAGATGCCTACACCTCAGGGAACAGGAAACATTAATATAAAAATACATTAATATCCACCTCAAAACGGTAACATTATTGAATAACAGTATACAGTTTTTATTAGAAATGCCTGTAAGAAAATGTATCATACAGTGCTGTAAACTGCCTTAGGAGGGAGCTAGATTATTATTTCGCAAAGTAAAATACCAATTTGTCCCTTTGTCCCACCCGTATGCAACGTTGCACCCTCCGGAAAATACAGTTCTATTTTTCTCTTGACACGTAGCAACGGAGTTGGCATAGTACAGAGTTAACTTGTGTTACATTCCAGGTAATAACTAACAGGGTGTCCGATAAGTTTGCATGGAACTGTATATGTATAATTCAAAACTGATTCGTCTTTTTTAAACCGCATGTTCATTATGTTACATGTACTCTTAACTAGCTAGGCTAGCTAGCTTGCAAGCTAGCTAACCCTACCATAATCTGCGCTTCAACAGCTAGCCAGCTAGATAACTTCGCCGACCGGACCCCATGTTTGTACAAATTAGCCTGCTTGCTAGCTAGCATTCACTAGTACGTTAACTTTAGTACTTGCTATTGTGATCTTAAGCTGATAATATTGCCAACTAGTTCAAGAAAAAGCCAGTTACCTCTGCCTTGTTGACACTGGCTAAATAATTGTATAACTAATAGCCTACCGCTGCTAGCTTGGTATACTGTACTACTCGTACAGTACCGTTACTTAGCTTAAGGCCAGGTGCCGATACAATTTGGTACCTGGTAGTGCGAGATAGAAAACTAGCTCATAATAATAACAACTGTAATTGTTGTGGGATAGTTAGAGGCAACTGTATTGTTACTGCTACTGTAGTAAGCATTCTGTTTTTCTCAGACGGTGAGAAATGTCAGCGTTTGACAACGAGTTCTACCAGTCAAGTTACAGTGTAGACGACCAAGGCCAAGCTGGATATGGCTATAGCAACTCGGAAGACCCCTACAACAAGTAAGTGCTAATTCAGCGAACAAGCTTATTCGCTCCGAAAACGCAACCATCACAAAATATCTGTGGACCGCAGAGTACCCCCAAAATGCTTATCGCATCTCGCTCTCACTACTCCCAGCGCTAAATTACATGTACACATTCCAAAGACGCAATGCTTGTGTGAGATATTTCTGTTCGTGTTCTGTCCTGTCAGGCAATATGGCCAGTATGACTATTCCCAGCCCATGGGCTACGCTGCCGCAGGGGTGATGACTCCCCAACAGCCCTACACGGGCCAGATATACCAGCCCACCCCCACGTTCACCCCCACCCCCACACAGTCCATGTACAGCAGCAGCTTTGAGGACGAACCACCTCTGCTGGAGGGTAAGGACCACCTGGTTGTCTGTGTGGGTGTGTTGGGGAGAAATGATAAAGAACTCTCGATAAGCCTCTTAATACAGAGGTCAATGTGCACCTCAAGTCACCTCATTGAAATGGTTTTATATTTAGGGGTAAGTCTGGCCGTTAAGTGTTCATTTAAACGGGCCGGTAAATTAAAATTATGCTGACGTGAATTGAGTTTTTACTTGGTCCAACCTGGGTAGGATTCATACGGTGGTGTATGACACAGCTACATTAGCCTACTTATGATTTTTGGGAAGGCAAAAAGGATATGAGATGCTAAAACGACAAGCCGTGTTCTAAAACCGTCCGGCCCGTTTAGGCTAGTGACTGCTTTTGATGCTCTTACCCAGGCTAAATCCTGGTTTAATTGAGGGGGCCAATCCTTGAACTCCCGACAACCCTGTGTATATGTGTTGTCTCACTCTGGGCCAAAGCTGCTTAGTCTATAAATGGCCTCCTCCAGTTAAATCTCCGTTTGTTGACGTGTGGCTTCCTGTGTTTCCCCCCCTCGCTTGCTCGCGGCAGAGCTGGGCATCAACTTTGACCACATCTGGCAGAAGACGCTGACCGTGCTGCATCCGCTCAAGGTGGCCGACGGCAGCATCATGAACGAGACGGACCTGGCCGGCCCCATGGTCTTCTGCCTGGCCTTCGGGGCCACGCTACTGCTGGTAACTACCGTCTCCTGAGTCGTCTGCGTGGAACACTCGGTCCACACGCTGTTCACGGCGCGTCCGGATCCAGCTCTGGGCCAAAAGGCACGATTCAAACGTTTTCGAGAAGTAATGCAAAAAAAAACAAAAAACGTGACGAAACGGTGAAATTCATAGACGGAACGAACGTGCCACTTTTATTCTGCCGCTCAAACACAGGAGGTCAAAATGTAACACTATTGAAGTGAAAAATCTTGGATTCCTAAGACTTCTGCACAGTGCTACACATCCATATTCATACATTGAATAGACACTTTTATTCTAACGACGGACAGATAGTGCATACATTAAGTGCAGCAGAAAATCAAAAGTATCGACAGTAAGTGCAGAGGGTTTCCCCCAGAAAATGTGTCCGTTAAAGTGGTGGGGGGGGGGCAAAAGTTTTTCCTCCAATGAGTTCTGCAGAGAAGGGAGGCTGGCATTAGTCATGTTTGGAATGGAAGTGAGAAAACAGGACAACGGCGGATATCACAAAATTACGACGTAGTTAAGGCGGCGGGCGTGTGTCGCTTAGGCGGCCGCCTTAACTGAAAAGTGCTGCGGGAGACCCTGGAGTGCCCAAGTAACCAAATCTACCCACGGCTCCAAATAAAACAACCCGTATACAGGGACTGTATTTGACCAAACGCATCACCAAGCTGTCGTCTCGACCCGTAAACATTGCGTCCTTCCGCAGTTCCCTCGTTTTAGAGCACAAGGAGCGGTAGTAGCGATTGGCTGATGTTCTCCTCTGTTTCTCCCCCCTCATAGACAGGGAAGATCCAGTTTGGCTACGTGTACGGGATCAGCGCCATCGGCTGCCTGGGCATGTACTGCCTGCTCAACCTGATGAGCATGACCGGGGTGTCCTTCGGCTGCGTCGCCAGCGTCCTGGGCTACTGCCTGCTTCCCATGATCCTCCTCTCCAGCTTCGGCGTGGTCATCTCCTTGCAGTACGTATGCGTGGCGCGCCCATCCCCCGTCCCGTCATCCCGGGGTCGCTGACATTCTCCCCCCGCTTTCTCCCGGGTTCGATTAACCGTCGTTGTTTTTTTTTTGGTTTTGTTTTTCTCCTCTCTCTCTCTTTCCAGAGGCATGATGGGGATCGTCATCACGGCCGCGATCATCGGCTGGTGCAGTTTCTCCGCCTCCAAGATCTTCATCTCGGCCCTGGCTATGGACGGCCAGCAGGTGCTGGTGGCGTACCCCTGCGCCCTCCTGTACGGCGTGTTCGCCCTCATCTCCGTCTTCTGAAGGGTCACCACGCGCCCCCTCTCCCTCTGTCCCCGAGTCCCAAGCCTCTACCCCCCACTCCCCACCCCTGCTGCCCTCTCCCCCGGCCCCCCAGCCCCAGTGTGCACTCCTTCACTCACCCCCTCCCCCCCTCCCATGGGTTGAAACGCCAAAGGATCGGTGTGAAAACGCCAGTCGGACGCTTGAAACGACCTCCAAGCCCGTTGCTTGGCTTCCACACCAATCAGATGAGTTGAGAGAGGGGAGGGGGGAGGGGGGGTGAACACGTGCACGTTGGATGCAGGAGTAGAGTATCGGGACGCACGGACAGAACAGACTCGGACGCCGGGCGGCACCTCGGCAAAACCAACAGAACTGCAGGACGAGGGAGGGAGGCTCCGCACGGCACGTTTTCCACCCGGCGTCGCCCCCCCACCCCCACCCCCGCCACGCTCTCCAGGACGGAGGACCCATCCATGAACCGTGGCACACTCGACCCCCTTATTCAGTGTAGGAGCGACTTGTCCTCTGTGCTGTCTGTGATATGTTTTCGGTTTCTTTTTCTCTCTCCCTGAGATACGTTTGAGCTTCGAGGCCTTCGGAGAAAAATGGTTTTGCGCAGGGACCGTTTCTCACCTTCAAAAACAGAAGCAGATTGAATGAGAGGTTGGAGACTTGAAAACAAGTGGGTAACCTATAAAGCACAGTCTCACTATCTTTTGTCGCCCATGGGAACAAAGTGGGTTAATTAATCTTGGAATTGCGTCCACTCCATTTGACCCCCCCCCCCCCCCCCCGCATATAACAGAACTGTTTTTATTGATGCATCATGTGATTAACCTGTTAAGAGCTGGGAAATGTGTGGCAATGGCAAACACACTGCATCTCCCAGAATCCACTGCTCCTCTAGATCAGCTCCGGGTCTTAATGGGTCCCCGTTACCTGGCAACATGTTTACCAGCTTGTGTGATTGTAAACATTGGTCAGTAAACAGTGCCTGCTGGCTGCCACAGCTGTAAACACACAATCACACAACTTTTTTCTTCCTTCTTCTCTTTCCCCCTCATCTCCTCATGCATTTGAATCGACTCGACGGCTCGCCTCAACGTCACCATTGTCACATGTCCCGGTCTTGTCACGGCTCACCCAAACCTTTAACCCGACGCCGCGTCTGACGTCTTTCTGAGCTACTGTTGAGTTTCACTTAAGTGTTGCCACACCTGTGGTAGAAGTGCACAGAGAGAAGCTTCGGCGTTGATCGATTTGATTGGTTCCTTGAAATTGCAGGATCGCAATGAATCCAGACTTGCTTTGCTTAAAGGTTGACATTTTCGCAGAAGTCTTGACTTAATTTTTTTTCTGGGGAGAATAATAATAACAAGTTTGTGGTTATGACAGTGACTTCTCCCTTTGTGCAATGGTTTAGTGTGCTAGACCACCGGAACAAAGCATGTACAAGACATCCTCACATAGATGTTCCGTTTTGGGAGTCATGAATAATGCAAAATGTGAAAGCGAAGTGCTTTTTTAATCCAACATGTCCTTAAGGAACCACTTAGCATTTCCCGACAACTTACAACAGCAGGCACAGTACCCTTAAGATGGCCAAGTATTTATATCAATTGTTATCATTTGTTTTGTACATCGAAATAAGTCCAACTCTTTTCTGTCATGTGGAATTTCTCGATTCGGAGGCCGGTAGGCATGCTTGTGGATGGGCGTCTTAGCCACTCAATCGAAATAAAGTATTGGTCGTTTATGTCGTAACTCCTGGTTTGATTGTCATTGCGAAAGTCACATGACCAATACTCCCATACTCCACCCAAATACTTTTACGAACAACAATTAATAAGCACAGATGCTCAGCTGTAATGAAGTCAGATGGCGAATCCTAGGTCTGATCCTAATTCAGGAAGTGGGTCAGACGGCTCGTGGGGCCTATAAGGAAGTTGACAGTAACTGACAGACCGGCAGACAGACAGACAGGTCTTCTCTCCACATCAGTGGAGCTTCACTGGGGTCGGCTTGGACCATCACGTCCCAAGAAATAATCCTCCATTTTGTTGAGTGGAAGCGAACTGACGTCCGATGGACCGGCTTGTCCGACAGATGAGCTTTGGGAGTCGTATCTGAAAACATGAGGCGTTTGTAATCTGGACCCAAGTGTCCCTTTTTAGAGGTTTCGCATTTCAAGACATTATTTACATGAAATGCAGCCAGCTGTCGCGTGTATGAAGCACTAACCCTGCAGTGTGATTTATTGCTGCAACAGTATGCTCCTGGTTGGCTGTAGGAATGTTTCAGGAAGTGTGTTTCACAGCATCCTTCACTCACATAGAGGAAGCGGAAGGTTGTGGGGGGAGGAGGTTGTGAGGAGGTTGTAGTAAAGAGAAAACATTCTGTTGTCATATGATACCTTCCAAACCCCCCTTACATATTTGACTCCAGCCTGTTCTGAGTTGGTTGAGAGGTCCGAACATCTGGATCTACTCAGGACCCCACATTCTCTTCTCCCCTTCGCAGCCCTCTTGAGTTGCCCTGGGCAGCCCTCGGTGGCCCCCGAGCCCTCACCTCCAGCTCCCTGACCCCCCCCCCCCCCCCAGACCCTAAGTCTTGACCCACCTCCCCGTGGACCAGGCCTGGGCCCCGGGCCCCCGCGCTCAGCCCTGTGATCCAGGGCGTGCCCGACCAGGAGCCAAGAGGACCAGGGCAGGAGTCCAAGGTCGTGCTCCTCTGTTGTTGCTGAGTAATCGGGAGGGAATCAGATGGCTGAGCGGTTAGGGAATCGGGCTACTAATCAAAAGGTTGCCGGTTCGATTCCAGGCTGTGCAAAATTACGTTGTGTCCTTGGGCAAGGCACTTCACCCTACTTGCCTTGGGGAATGTCCCTGTACTTACTGTAAGTCGCTCTGGTTAAGAGCGTCTACTAAATGACTAAATGTAAAATGTAAATGTAATCGAGTTTCACTTTGCGTCATTGAGTTGTTTCAGGTCACGATGGCGTAAGAAACATCTTGTGCAAACATCTCAGAACGATTGCCACGAGGCACGGTCTTAATAATACACGATATCATAGTCAGATGTTATTTTGAGAGTTTTTGTCGTTCGGGCTGTGTAGTAGTAAAAAAAAAAAAAACGATTTAAAACAAGTCTTCGAAACCTTGCTTGGTTGTAAGTGTACCACTAGATGTCAGCGTTGAGACGTGAACGGCCCTGTCGACGTGACGTTCCACTCCTTGCTGGCTGAGGAGAGTATGTAGGCCATGCTATCTAAGCGTTGTATAATACCCTATCCATCTGGGCAGCTAGCGGTGTTTTGTTGACGTGTTCTCTCCGCCATGGTGAGCGATGGAGGGAAACACTGGAAACTTTCGGAGACTCTTTTTTACCGGAGGTGTCTTAGGAGCCCACATTCAAACAGTCCGTGTATGAGCACAGTACGATATGTGTCATGTCATAAAGGCTCGAGATTCAACTTGAAAGAATGTGTTCAATTTTCTCGTCAGCGGGATTAAAAGGTGGCTGTGGTTTGTATTTTGGTTGGCGCAACCCATTGATGTCAGTGCCAATGGCAGTTGGGGGAGTTACAAGGTGTCATCCTCCTCCTTCTACCGCATATCTTCCCTTCCGTTTGAGGCTAAGATATGACCCGTCCTTGACTGATTCTGTTATTCACTGTTCAGATGACACATTTACCGAGTCACATGGGACTTCGG
Organism: Osmerus mordax; assembly: GCF_038355195.1. Taxonomy (NCBI): domain Eukaryota; kingdom Metazoa; phylum Chordata; class Actinopteri; order Osmeriformes; family Osmeridae; genus Osmerus; species Osmerus mordax. The sequence goes on along the minus strand of NC_090074.1, from coordinate 4,630,369 downwards.
AGAAGTGTGTGTGTGTGTGTGTGTGCGCGAGTTGCTTTTGCCGTCGTGGAAGGTCACGCACGCTGTCCCTCTTCAAACTTGCACAGTTCATCTGTTGTGAAAGGTCCATCATGCTCCTTATGCTGGCCTGATTGTATGGGAGAGGGGATTAAGAGTCACAAGTTTGCCCTGGCAGAATGATAAATGCTTGCCAGATACCTTGGTAAGACACTCCCAAGTATATCTCCATTGACCCCAACCGCCTTACAGAGTAGTCAGAGGGTGCCCACAAAGCAAAGAAGCAGAATAGGGCTATTTCATTTGATACCTTTTCACAATAAAGGCCTGCGATCAAAAGAATAATCCGCTCGGCCGTCCGGAATAACGGATGTCGCGTCCGCGAGGAGCGTTTCTAAAAACGATGCGCGAAATCAGTCCAATCAGAGTGTGCCTTCGCCCAGGGGAGCGCGGAGCGCCGGGTGTAAATGCAGCCATTGGTATTCAGATGCGCATGGACTTGTGCATCTCTCTGAGCCCCGACAGCACATGAATATTCACTCGGCAACCGTTGACTCGGGCACTGAGTGTGATTTCCTGCTGCCTCTGCACTTCATTAAGCTAATTGTCGCGGCCTCGTTGCATGGGCCCCTCGGTCAATTTGGAACTCGATGAACTGGCTCCGAGCACCAATCAGGCCTCCTAAGGAGGCTCGTCAGAAGTTCTGACGGGAGGGTCGACCGGGTGACGGTTTGTCAGACCTCGTCTTGTGATTCGCAAGTGTGAAGACACACTCGCATGGTGGATCATTTCACGTTTGTGTGTGCGTTGAAGCTAGCCGAGTCCCCCCCCCCCCACCAGACACGCACACTTTCGCACGCACGCGTCGCAGAGTGCATGCATTTATTCACGGCGTCGCCGCGATGCGTTCAACGAGGAATGCATGCGGTGGTACACGAATAGCCGAACTTGTTGCGGTCTCATGAGCGGAAAATCGTTTGGAAGGCCGCATGCGCCCCGCGACTTCATCAGGCCGCGTTTATAAACCTCATGTAGGCGCGAGGCCATGACGGCAGCACTCTGCTCGGTAACGAGGTCATCCACTCCACGCTCAATGACTTACGATCCGTTGGACGGACGGAGAACTGCAAGTTGAACATTCACACTCAGACATTTATATCATTGAATTGTCCACGGATGATTTCTAGTTCATTTAATGTGAGCTAACTGTTCTGGACTCTGCCAAACAGTGAACCAATTCAGAGGCATCTTTATTACATTTCTTACATTAGTAAGAATTCATTTCATTTATTCATTTACTCATTTAGCAGACGCTCTTTTCCAGAGCGACTTACAGTAAGTACAGGGACATTCTCCCCGAGGCAAGTAGGGTGAAGTGCCTTGCCCAAGGACACTGGATGTCATTTTTCACAGCCGGGAATTGAACCAACAACCTTCTGATTAATAGCCGGACTCCCTAACCGCTCAGCTATCTGACCCCCTAGAATTAGTAGTACATTATTATACAGTAATACAAGTATTGCATCCCTAAAAAGTGTGACTAATGGTGGTAAACTGGATGTGGGACTGTTACTTGACAGGAGAGGAAAATGGATTTAATGGATACTGGATCAGTTCCAATGGTCAAAACACTGTCCAAAGATATCTTTCAGAACCAGATTGATTTGAGTTTTAGGCCATAGTCCTTTTGTTTTAGGAATCATGCTACTTGGTTTTAGGGATTTCTGTTAAGTTTGGCAACATGAAAATAGGCTTGAAATACTTGAGTATGTTTCACATCCTTCATTGGATTGTAGATTATATTCCTGGGTTTAGCTAGCCCTATCTAGCCGGCCCATTCAAATATGGGTCGAAAAAGACCCATAAGACCCGCCTTAATATCTTTGCCGTCCAATCACCGATTTTATTTCTGAAAACTGCCAGATACTCATGACAAGTTAAGCTCAAAGTACATATCATTGGTTAAGGGGTTACTGGGAGGGGAAAATAAATGTATCGTCTGCAACGGCAGCCATTGTTTTTCGAGGCGGAGCCAGAGCGGAGACCATGGGAGATTGCCTACAGTGTTAGATTTACAGCTTCGAATTGAAATCTGAGACGATATTCTGAGTAAAGACAAGTTTATTAATATGTGTTGTCAATATTGTCAATTAAAAGTCTAAACTTTTTACATACGAAGAATTTGTTTGTGGGAGTGATGCGAGTTTTTTCCAGAAAAAAACTCGCGTTCTGCCGTGTCCGGCAGGACAGGCAGTAATGACGTTAGTAGCATTGTTTAGCCTCGATTTGAGCAGATTTCTAAAAAACTTAGAAAAACAACATTAACTAGCTAGATTATATACACTGTAAGCTAAATGTACATGCCTTGTTTGGCCAATTCGGTCGATTGTGGAAGAAACTCCAACGTTTTTTAGTTATCGAGAGGAGTATCCAGCCATAGCGCTAGCTACTTTTGGGGCAGAGAAATGTAGGTTTCCCCCATGTTTCCACGTGTTTCCATGTAGTCACTAGAATGGTCATAACTTTTAATCAAAATATGATATTTCTAATCTGTCTTCTGTTCCACATTGCCCACAGATGTGTGGATATTCCACCTGCTCAAAGTTTTCCTCCATCTTGTAATTAAAGTGGTTAAAAATGAAGTTGTCTGATGAGGTATGGTGGATGGAGAAGTTTTTGTAAAAAATGGCTGCCTGAAATCACCTTGATAAAATATGATTTGCCTTAAGTAATCATATATTTATTCACATCATAAAAATCCCCTAGTTCTGTTCTTCAATATGGTGTCAACAGTTAAGGTGTATGATTTAATATGAAAATTCATAAAATTTGCATATTAATATGAATATCATATTTCAACAGCATATGGAATGTTTGGAATGTTGGCTTAGGCAGTAAAAGGCTAGCCTATTCACATCACAATGAACATCAAGTGTTCTGCTAATCCAGGGATTTGCAGAAATATAGTTGTTTATTCATTTATCTTTTTTTTTAACGTTAATTACATGCTGTTCGTTAGCTTCAGTTACTTAACTTTTAATCTGGGTGTGTTGAAGTGTTTATTATAGCATGTAGATGTGTGTGAGCATGATAGAATTCACGCATCCCGTTCTTTGCAACGAGATGGGTGGAGGGAGCGATGGATAATTGAGCAAATGAAGAATTTGTCATTCCCAATTCGCCACATAGCTACAGTGCACGAGTTCGGGGGCTTACTCCACAAATCCCAATCCACACATATACACATCTTGATCTTCGATTCATTTGACTCCAATCAAACTGTGGATTTGGACTCTCTCGACGTCGTTGCCATCCCAACAGCTCTCGTCACTGCGGAGCGGACGCGTCGGGACGTGTCCCCATTCCGACTGACGACAAACACTTGTCTGGCCTCCGCCATATCCCCCCCCCCCCCCCCCCGTCGATCCGTTTTCCGCTGCGGCGCGCTCAGCGAAGCGGGGATAAGGTCATGATTATTTCAAGAGTCGCCGCGGTTGAAGCGGCGGAAGCCCCGAGGCCCCTCCCCCTTTCCTCCCCTCCAGCAACCTGGAAGTAACGCGCAGTGTGTGTTGACGTCTCGGAGAGGTAGTACGGGGTGGGATACACACGCGGGGCAGTCGCGTGGATAACCCGCTCTGACAGGAGCCTCGGCTAAACCCATGCCCCTACTGTACATTATTTAATGAGCGGCCGCTCAACACACATGGTTGCCGTCCGTGGCTGGCCCCACACACACACAGACACACACAGACACACACAGACAGACACACACACAGACACACAGAGATATACACTTACTAGCTGAGCTCACCCCCTCACTTGGTGTTGGATAGGGCCTCTCTTTCCCTTTAGCCCTTTCCTGGCTGTGTGGCCACTCGTACCCCCATACCAGATGGGGCGAATGAATGCGCGTGGACCGGTTGGATGTGCAACAGGGTGTTCCTAAGTCGCCCCTTTGTTCCCGACATACGTCTGCTTGTCTGTCCTCTTGATGGCCGGCTGACTTGATGCTTGACGAACGTCAACGAAGACGGTGTGTTCTTACGTCTGAGGCTGGGTGGCCACACCAGGATGACTTCCCCCCCCACACGTACACCCGCAGAAACGAGGGGTGAAACCAGAACCAGAGTTCAACTCCAGAACAAGACAGACAAGGGGGGGGGGGGGGGAACCCCCACACCACACACATACACATATTGACGCGAACACACTCGGAGATCCGTCCGCCTTGCCTGTGCAGCTGTCAGAGTTGTTGTGGGGTGCTCATGCAGAAGCAAGGTCACTGGCCCTTGTGCACGGTATTGTGCTGATGCTGGCGTCATCGGGACATACCATCTCTTCACAAGTCCTGGTAAACAGATGTTATTAACTTGGCCTAATTATAGACATTCCGTGGTGACTTGAACTATAAATAATAAATGTTGACATCATAAAGGCCAGACATTTGACAATATCTGAAAATAATAATGAGAAACAAGTTCGACAAACAAATGAAATGTATACCTTCCCTAAAGTGGTATTCAGTACTCACACACACATGTACCAGCACACACGTATCAGTTTATCAACCGATTTGTTTTCTTTCGTTCCTGAAAGAGCAAAGATTGCAGCTTCGGCAAAACGGCTTGAAAGGCACGGCAACACAAAACAACCATTGACAAGAAGAACATCGGAGAGATCTACAACTATCTTTCCAAAGCCTCGGGGGGGCTCGACGTAGCACCCTCACCAGGCTTGCGCACTGTATATGTGACTGGAACCTTTATTCCTTTGTTCTTCTCTCCCCTGCAGTTATCTGTGTCGCGTCGCTGCCAGACTGGGCCTCTATGTTTTCAACCATGCGTACACAACACAGACCGTTTAAGACCTCATCGGATCGTTGTGCTCTCACTGCTGCGATAGTTACAGGAGCACAGTGACACACACACTCAGAGAAGTGTACCGTGTAACAACCCGCCGGAGCGAAATAGGCCGGACCGCATAAAGAAACGGCTTCATACTCCAAATACCGCTCGTCACACCTCAAATGTTAAATATCGTGGGATTTTTTTGGGGGTCCGGGAAGGTGAAACAACCGCCGTTCTGTCACACACACATACACATACAGTAGACACATCATGTGGCTTGCTAGGACGTAGAGAGACGCACACCCACAGACTGATGCTTTTCCCTAGCCTCGACTGCTCTCCTCGCCTGCGAGGGCCTCCGCTGACCACACCCTGAGGTTCGGCTGCCTCCTTGCACCCGGCCCGGCCTCTGCCTCTCGTGTTCTCTGCCCTCAGCCTCAGGCCCAATGGGTGTTACCAGGGTTACCGCCCTGAGAGTCATGTTACTCCCATGTGTCACATGAACTGGACCTCTATTGCCTCTGTCGCACACACCACACGTAGGGTTTTTGACTGAGATGACGTGAACAACACTACTGTTGCCCTACTCATGTATAGAATATGCACATACCAGATAGAAAGAAGACAAAAACACGTCGATGTATTTTAGCGGCGTCTCTTTATATATACTTGTATATTATAGTTTACAAATTACGCAAAGGCCGTTATTCCTTTGCTTCTGTTATATAGAGTATGTGTTTATGTGCTTAAAAGGAGCTGACAATAGAGATGATTTTCACAACAATAGTGAAACGAACACGCATATGTCCCTGTACTTACTGTAAGTCGCTCTGGATAAGAGAGACTTACAGTAAGTACAGGGACATTCCCCCGAGGAAAGTAGGGTGAAGTGTCTTGCCCATGGACACAGCGTCAGTTGGCATGACCGGGAATCGAACTGGCAACCTTCGGATTACTAGCCCAATTCCCTCACCGCTCAGCCACCTGACATATCCGTAGTTGAATTCGGCACTTTCCTGTTGTCTTGACTGGGCCAAAAAGCTTGTCTACACACATAACATAATTTACCTTTGTGTTGGTTGAACTGTGCGCCGTGCGAGCTGTCGTGGCGGTGGCGGTGGATTCAAGCCGTCGTTCCTCCTTCTCAGAGCTGTTGTTAGTGAGCGGATACAGATCAGGAGCCGAGTGCTCCCACAGCGTAGCCAGGCGTTAATCTCTGGCCTACGACCCTGACACCTGTTTCTGTGACCGTCGGATCTGCCGCATCATCGCAGCCGGGAAATAAGCTGCCCAGCCCTGGACTTCACGACGCGCGCTAGTGGGACGTTAGTCTCCACACAGTAGGTGTTCAGAACAAGCTCTGACACTCAGCCTCTCACCGTTCGCCTCACCTTTGTTAATATTTGGCGGAGTCTTGTATCAGCGGCGACTGGCTGTCTAAGAGTAGGCCAGAGGCTCACCGTAAATGAGATCAAATTGTTGATTTTAACTCGGCCTAGTAGCAGCTGTGTCCAACGGAGAGATAGCAAGAGAACACATCTCACAATGCATTCTAATACACTGATTAAAAGCCCTCTCCTCTTAATAGCCCCTAATACCCCTGTCAAATTGCTTCAACAAATAAACAAGCATCTTATTACTGGGCCAATTACCTAGGTAATAAAAGTCTGTTTTTTTGGAGGACTTCTCAATGTCACTAACCTTACATGTGGGTGGGCAGAATACCATCTGGATTGATGGCACTGTCTACTTTCGAGGCGTGGATTTCTTTCCAAAATACAAGTTTCTTTCATATGCTTTTTCAAGCTTTTTTTTTTCTTTCTTCAAATAGCAGCTACACTACTGGGGCTCCCTCCAACAAATCTGTGGGGAGGGTGGGGCACAGATTTGTTAGTAAACATGAACAAACAATCCCATCACAAACTTCTCACTCTGGCCTTGGGGCTCTACACACTCACTCACACGCATGCACACACACACACACACACACACACACACACACACACACACAAAGAAAGACACTTATACACAAACAGAAACTAAGAATACACTCATGCACACAAATCCGCACACTGGCACAACCTCACACACCCTATCTCTTCAGGGCAAGGTAACTGACTCTTACCCATCTGCAGGATAATGAAAACCATGTCATGAATAGTCATCTGCTTACTAGAACATGCTGGTTTGTTTAGACTCAACCCAATTTCCTCCATCCAACCACAGCAACACGTCATTTTACCAAATGTTTTTAAAAATCTGTATAGATAAATATTTACTGGTTTATAAACTGGGCCAATAGATCTAGGCCAATAGAGTACAGTGTGTGCAGCCTTAGCAGATCTCTTTTTTTTCCTTCTTTTTTTGCTTGTCTTCAAAATCTTTTTTATCTGTGTGGATGTGTTTGCCTGGCCTCAAAAATGTTGGTTGCATCTAAGTCAAATGCCTTTGGCATAATGGTGTCATCCCTAACTTGGAGGGAAATAACTATGATATCATATGTAGCATTAGGCAAGGCAAGGCAAGATACTATTAGGACTACAACCAACAACCTTTGACATTCAGAGGAAGGAATGACAATGATTTGAGAATTGTAAATCAGGAGATGGGATTAGCGGGAAGGGGCTAGGATTGAAGAAAGGAAGGTCGAGGGGTTAAATCGATGAAGGATGGGGTGCCCAATTTCCATTGATTCAATTGGATTTGTAAAGCTATTAGTCTGAAAAAGATTTGATCACTGTAACACTGTGGTTCGGTGCTCCCATCTCTGTGTAAATTGAAGTGTAGTGTCACATCACACAACAGTATGTACCAGTTTAATATCTTGCAGAGCTGGAATTGCACTGTAGGCCCCTTAACGGATCACATCATTTGGATCAAAAAGATTCCGGCTGATTGATCTGATTGAAAAGAAAGTGTACAGTTCCCATGGAGTCTGCTCTGGTATCTTCCAGTAGCCCTGTTAGGTTGAAAACACCCTGTATGGAGTATTGACCTTGTGCCCCAGCAACACCTGAGCCCACTTTTACCGGAAGAGTCCTGTTGTGTCTTGTTCATACAAAATCTTTCCGAATCCCCACCATACGGCTGTGCTGCATGCAATTCCAATGAAATTGACTCATAGGATTTCTCAGCTCACCAGACTTTAAATACACCCAACCTCATTATGTTGGGTGAGACTTGTTGCTCTTGTTGGTTAGTTGTAACTGACTTAAAATGATTGGACTCGCTGTGAAATATATTATTGTTGCTTGCTTTTTCCACAGGTTTTAATTGTAACTTGTCTAACTACATGCTCTTATGGTTCTTCGCTTTGCGACTTCTTTGGTTTTCACAATGTATGCTTCATGTTTGGTTACCCACGATGTTTGGGGCTATCTCGTTGTTATGTTCAGTGACCTATGCACTTATTTAAAGCTCTCTCTTGGAAGTCGCTTTGGATAAAAGCGTCTGCTAAATGCATAAATGTCATGTAATGTCATGTTTGTAATTCACAGAGGTTTCGCAGTATGCGGATCCCAAAGTCCACACGATTAATATTCTGTAGAATATCTTCCACATGGAGTCTCCACTTTACAAATATGTCTCGGTGTGCAGTTGTACCTCCATTCTGAGACTTTGATTACAGTAAACCAAACTAGGAGTGGCATGCTCTGACCTACACTCTTACAGTACATACTTTTCCGAAGCAGCTCCATGAGGACAATATCTCGCTCAAGACAGACCCCTTCCCTGAGTTCACCGTGAGAGCAGGCCGATTTCCATGCATGTACCTATTTGAGATGAACACAATGTTTAGGCCTTCAGGGACCAACGCTAAGTGCCTTCATTCTGTACGCTGAAGTATTGATTTCGTCCCCTACAAGACAGATTTCCAGATCTTTCCTCTGACACAGACGGATCATTCTCAGCCATCACTGTCACTTTTAGTGTCGTGACTGCCTTTTAGGGCAGGGAAAAGGCATTTCAGAGAATGACCAATACAAAGAAAGACAACTAGCGTCAGGAATGTTTCATGCATCAGGGGACAGGAGGTGAGGTTCTACCCCAGACATGGAGCCACTGATCTGTCTTAAGATTTCCTTAAACCAGTTGGTCTCCCATTCCTGTTTCGGCACTAACCAGATTCACCTGCAGTCTCTCCCGAAAGAGTGGACGATGCTGCTGAGATACTAAACCTTCGAGGAAATAATACACGGTGTTGTAGGTGACATTTGCGTTCACACTTGTTGTGATGGGCACTCGTTTGTTTGAGCACAGCCTGCTCAGCTCAACAGTTTGAATCACGAAAAAACAACCGTACCCACGGCTGTATCCGCAGCTGTACCTTTACCTGAGGGGGGGAACAAACTGCCGATCGACTCCGTCACCCATAAGTCAATGTTTTGATTCCGCTGTTGAACCTACTCCCGCATGCTGTGTGTGTCTTAACAGAGTTAAACGTGTACAACTGGTTTCGTTCGGGACGTTTACCCTCCCTCTCTTTAAACGAAAAACAATTGACCTCTCACCCCTGGGAGTTTAAAAGCAGGATCTTGTGAGTGCGTGACAAGCATCACGCTCCTGTTGACAGCCTTCGCCTCTGTGGCTGTAAGGGGATTTCGTCCAGTTGTATTATCAAGCTAGTTGTTGCACCAATGGCTGAACTAAGCCTGATTGACAGCAGTGGTATCAAAACAGAATGACACCTTGCTGTGGTCAAACAAACGGAAAGCCTTTGTCAAAGCAAAGGAGCTTACCATCTCCGTAGAAATAACTTGATAGAGTTGTTGGTTCATATTACACATTCTCCAAGCAACTCTTGCATTCCCTCAACTGTTTCTGTGCTATTATCTTAAAGACAATCAAGTCTCAGGTTACTTTTGAATACACAAACCAAATCTACCAGCTTCTACTAAAAAGCTACAGAAAATACATTGCAACTTAAAGCAAACGTACAAAACCATACTTTTTTACTTACAGTAAATTAAAATAGCATTGGCATAAACTAATCACTGAACAATTACAGTAAATGTCTGAACTTTCTGTGTGTCACTAGCTGCAACCAATCTCTCTATTTACCACCAACACATCCACTTAATTACTGCCATCATCAAACATTACAGACATTACTGACATATTTCCAAAACCCTACTGTGCATATCTCTCTCTGTCTCTCTCTCTCTCTCTCTCTCTCTCTCTCTCTCTCTCTCTCTCTCTCTCTCTCTCTCTCTCTCTCTCTCTCTGTTTGTGTGTATCTCTCTATCTCCCACCCTCCTCTCTGCAAGTGCCACTTGGCATCTCTACAGTGCTTCGTGCCTGGCTAGAAGGAGGTGTTTTAACACCAGACAGGAAGAGTCCTAGATACATGTACCAGAAAGAAACATGAGTAGAATCGTGAAACAGTGTACAATGCAAAGCAAGTGATTATACAGTGAGACAGTGAGTACTACAGTAGGAAATATTAATCAGGATTTGCAGGATAGATTTAGATTTTGGTAGTCATATTCAATCTTAAGTTTTTTTTTTTTTCAACATTGTTTGGTTGAAGATGAGTTTTGAGTTAAAGGGAGGTGCAGCACTGCTAAAGGTTTTGATCTGATTGTATTTATTGCATAGTAAATCCAGTAAATAACCGTAGTAAACTGTAGTTGGCCGACCACTTCTTATATCAGAAACACATTCCACAATACAGTATGGTCAACACATATTCAACATATTTAGCTGTAAAATGAACATCACAGTAAATTCCTTTATTTCCTCAAAGGTGTGTGGTCTTCCCATCATTAAGGTTTGCTGTAAAACGACTGTTTAAATGACAATAATTAAATATTGTATGTTGTATTTATTGTTTAGTGACATTGTACGGTTGCATTACTTTACAATATAGTACTAAAGTTAAAGGTTAATGTTATTGCACAAGTAATAATAAAAAAAACTATATTTCTTCAACAACATTTTCATAATTATATGTTTCAAGATGTTTTTTTCACCAGAATTGTCAAAACACATATTATAACTACCTTAAATTAAAAGTACGGTATGTACAAAGATAAAAGTACATCTGTATTATTGACCATATTTGAACCATTTACATTGTGTTTTTGGGGGAAATATCTATTTTATGCTATGTAATGCTATCTCAAACTGTGCATAGTGTGCAAAATGCAGAGCCCTGCTGTCAAACACAAACACAAACACACACACACACACACACACACACACACACACACACACACACACACACACACACACACACACACACACACACATGCAATCTGTGACATTTAGACAGGGCAAAATATAAATACATGACTTGAGGGCAATCTACTGGCAGCTTGTAACCAGGACAGTAATATGGTAAGGGTAATGAAACTGACTTCAATGCAAAGCATAAATGCACGCCTGGTAGGAAGCCTATAGTTTGAATCTGTAAAAATGTATAAACAGATTTGAAAAGTTTTCTTCCAATTTCATTAGTACTGTTAAACAAATTTAGACCATGTCAATGGCTATTAATGTCTGGGGTCCAAACAAGCCTTATTTATACTTCCTCAAACTGAGTGTCTAAAAAATAACAACTTCATACATTTATCCAAATAGAAAAATATAATTTGATCCCAAAAAGGTTGGAAGAGAAGCTTATGAACTGACACGCGATGCGATAAATCATTCTGTATAAATAGCAGCTCTTGAATCTTCACTCTGTTGCGCTATAAGCGGGCGACCTGATCATTTGGGTCAGTTAAGTTCCTGGGATGCTTTCGGAGGGAACACCCTCCCTTCTCGGTAGATGACTGCTGCTGTTGAGGGAAAAAAACGCCATCCTATTCATGAGGGTTACGTCTGGATACGCCTACCTGTGTCCACATTCTCCCTCACGGATCCGAGTCAACTGAATAGTGAAATCAAAGGTCCCACCACATCGCCTTTGCCCCTGTTCATGTTAAATCAGGTCACCACTCCATGCTGCTGGTCCCTGACAGACAGGACCAAGTGAGCAATTATCAGGCCATACAACCTCTTTAGAGTGGAGCCGTCCATTCCAGTGATGCCTCAACATGAGGACAGTGAAGGACTTTGACTGTCATACGATGTCATTATTGCCTGATGTCTAAAACTGAGTGCGTGGGTTAGATTAGGTGGCAACGGTGGGGGTATAGGTTTGGCGAGAGCCTAGGAAGGTGGGGATTTGTGTATTAGTACAGTCAAAACAGAAATGTTTTAATGCACACCATATTGATTGTCAACTAACAATGGAAGACAATGGTGAAAGATAAACAAGCATACATTATAATATAAATCAGGGGAGAATGCTGATTATTGACACAGTGTTGCTGCCGTAGCATTATATTAGATCTAGCATTATATTCCTTGAAACCATAATTACACAACGGTAAACTGGAGGATCCACAGTGGTTTGCACAGACAATGTGTTCTCTGGCTGAGAACAGTGTGGTGTTCCCCGTTGCCCATGGGAGACTTAGGCATGTTCCAGCCTCCATCAAGCTGGGCTGTGTGCTAATGAATCATCCACATGTTCAGGACACACGCTGCCCCTCCTAATCGGCTGGTTTGCATGGAGCCCCTTGCCTTGCCTGCCACCTCAACTCTTCCCCCTCCCATATCTTCTTTCTCTACTCTCTTACCCTGATACCAACCGTGTCCAAGTCTCACAGCATCACTCAATGGTAAATACATCTACACACAATCAAGGGAAAGAGTGCATGACAATAACTAAGAATGCACCGAAGCTGACACGAGGCTATAAAAATATATCATCAAGAAAGTAGCCTATAGCGAATGATTAAAACTAGGCCTGTTTAGAATAAAGTTACACTTTAACAGAATACAATACAGCCGTAGATATTTCTTAAGCGTTAGTATAGGCTAATCATTGTGATTGAAATATCATCTTGACAACTTATTATAGCAGTTTATTATATAAGTTTTTTTTGAAAAATGCGTCCATTTAAATCAGTTATATCTGCCATTTGTTCCCAGCCTCTCTCTGCGCATGTCCGATTTCGGGACTGACAGCTGAGGCAGTTTCACAGGCATAATCTCGGAATTATTTTTCTGTTCGGTTAAACACAGTGTTGTCGAACAAGCCGTCGACGTCGACTCGTTTAGCTATCCCTTGCAGATGAGCTGTTTTTGAGCAGCAATACGCAGTGGAGGGAAACGGAGCCGCGGATCCAGCTGTCTTCAGATCTTGTTTATTTCCAGAGCGGCTGTCAACGTGCCCTTCGCCCCGCTCTATCTACAGTACCGTCCTGCGCCATCGAACGTTTTGCTTGTCAGTTACTTTGACCGATGCGTTTCTGATTTAAAACTTTAAGTCATGAAATATTGTTTAGTGTTTTGATGCACACGATAATAGAGTAGTGCAGTTAGTTGCTCACGAGGATTGACTTTTTCAAGCCATTAAAGGTGAGAACGCTCTTCGAAGTTACTTTTGCGTTGAAGTTCTATGCACGCACTTGATCGATCTCGTCCTCGGCTTTCGGTGGCTCCGACGCTTCCTCTGCGTTTGGTTGACTGCTGCTTAGCACAACCTTCTTGGGCCAAGGAGCTAGATGTTTCGCTACTAGCTATTTAGCTTTCCAACGTAGTGTCGGAAGTTGCCTTTTATCTACATACACATCGTCTTTAACTATTAAGTTTGTTGACTGTGTTGCATTTAGTCTAGTTTTAGTTCAGTGAGGTTTTAGATAGTCTAGCGTTCTTTTGCTAACGACGTTAGAGCTAGCTACGTGAGCAAGTTTTGCACAACTTGCATCAGCACGTCAGTGTCTTGCTATATATAAAACACTTTCATAGTGACCTACTTGTAATTTTTTCTAACGTGTTAGCGGTGTAATTTATAACTTTGTTCAGAGAGACAAGTCGAAGAGCAAGGTTGTGTTTTCAGTGTTTCCGACTGTAGAGTTTGCTTCTAGAGGGGCGTTTACTGCTGTCAAGCTAGTTAGCCGCCCTCCTATCCAGCTATGCCATGCCCATGGGTTTAAACTGCACTGTAGTTGGCTAGCTTGGTCATTATGTAACATTAATGATCTACGATTCCATAGACCAAAAACAGAAACTTGTATCTTTCTGCTTGTGGATTTGTTTCGTGCGAGGATATACTACATTGCGAACAGTTTTATTTTATTTTTACAATTAAGCGGTGGGCGTTAAAACTTTAATATATTCTGACAGGGGGATTGGAAAATCGTTATAAGTCTTGACAGATAGCTCTATTTGCTGGCAGAAGAAAAAGTAAGGCCACACACAAAATTCCATCCAACTTTCAGACGAACGGGAGATGACCTCGCGTACTTGGAACCCACGTTTATAAAATCAGGTACGTGTCATATGTTTGTAGAATAGTCAGATGTTGGTTTTTGAAATGTATGACTTTCACACGAACTGTCACCAGACTATTGACTATTCAAGTGCTGTTATAAGCTCAAACTTTAGGCATGTTTTAGCTGGTATTTTTCCGACCTTGACAGTTGTGTGCTGTTAACGTTAAATCTGATCATTGTGTGTATTGTGTAATGCAGTTATTATTTTTACATGATCATGTATTCATCTAATCTATTTTAACCTAAGTTTAGTTTTTGTAGTGCAGTTACCCGTCACAGCCAACAGGTTGCACTACTGCGGCTGTTCTATCGTTTCTACTGTAGATTACTGTAGCAGCCTAGTATAGCCGTGCACATTTGGTAGATTGTATGTAGTTGTACCGAGTCACCGTCGTCGATATTCTGTTGTCGATGGCTCCATTTTGTATTCTACATTTTGCGCAATTTAGATATTCTTTCCCCCGATGTAAAACGTCAGGTTCTGTCTACGAAAGTAAAATGGACCGACACTGCTTTTAGGTAGGCTATCTATCTTTCTATTGCTATAGACACATAGTGCTTGGATTCTAAACTGCCTTGCATGATTTTCTTGAGGTTATCTTTCTAAGGCTACTTTAACATGGACAATTTTGCATCAGTCATACAAATGGTATAGGAACTATAGCATATTTGACGTTAGAAATGGCATAATAAGATGTCTTTATAGGCCTTTTATGACCATCATGTATCAATGAAGGAAAGCTGAAACTCAGTTGAACCAACCGCTACAGGCAGTAGCAGCTTCAATTCTGCAGCTGTTATCAAGGTTATTTTGCTGCTTAGTTTCTGTTCGTCCGTTAAGTTTGGTAGCACCGAAAGGGGTTCTGCCTGAAATACAGGCTAAGTGTGTTTGAGTTCTGACATGCTTCCACAGAATAGTTAAGAAGCCCTCAGGGTGCCTGACCATGACAGTAGAAACTTGATCACAACTTCAATGAAGACTGGGCGCTTATGTATATATATTTGGCATGTTTCATAGCCTATTTATTTATCCGCAATTATTCAATTTGCCGCAAGTCTCATGGATCTGTTGGTCACGTATTGCCCAATACTGATGACAGTAAATCTTCTTGTTATTTTGACTGAACCTGTCTTGCTGAGTGTGTTTGGGTTCTGACATGCTTCCACAGTTTAGTTAAGGAACCTCCATGGTGATGCAAGGGTACAGTCAAAGCCTGCTTATAACGTGAATCAACACTTGGATTTTCCATGCTCGTTTCTGCGATATGTCTCGTGGATCTTAAATCGGGAAGAGGGAAATTACCCTGGACTACACTAAATGTTAAAGCCCTATTCAGTTCAGCCTTTTCTTTTACCCCCTTCTGGTTTGTCTGTGTCATGTAATGTGTTGGGTCCTGGCTCAGGAAAGGCCCAGTCTTAGGTCTTTGACCTGGGCGTGTACCTTGACTGAACCTCCTCTGTGTTTGTGTCAACAGAATCTAGACATGGATCAGGGTGGACCGAAACGGAGAAACACCCACGACGACAGCTCGCCGTTCGAGGAGAGGCCCGGCGAGGAGAGGGAAGCGGCGGGGGCTGCCCCCGCCACCTCGGCCTCCGCCGTGCACCTGCCGGGCTGCAGGGCCCAGAGCCAGGGCCCCGGCCGTGGGGAGGCCCTGAACGGACTGGAGGGAAGCAAAGCCCAGAGGGAGGTCTCGTCTCTAGGGGCGGCTCCTCTGGGAATGCAGCAACCGCAGAAACAGCAACAGCAACAACAGCAGCAGCAGCAGCAGCAGCAGCAGCAGCAACAGCAGGACTTGGGTCTGTATTCAGAGGAATTTTCCCTCCTGGAGGAGAGCATCGCGAGTTTGAACCGGTCGCCCGCCACCTTGGGGAACTCGAGGATGGGATTTCACCCACTCGACCCATTCCACATCAAAACCGAAGACTTCTCCTCGATGGACAAGGACCGGCTGGACGCCGGCTCGTCTTTCGGGGGCCAGAAGGACTCGTACGGTGGCGACCGCCTCAGCGCCAACAACACGCTGGACATCCTGAGGGACCTCGACCTGCCCGGTTCTCTCTCGGACCTCAACGAGTTCTACGGGGACAACGAGGCCGCGTTCCTCTCCACCCTGTCAGTGGACGACTCCCTGCTGGACGCCAAGCCCCCGGGCGGCGTCGGTTCCGGGGGGAGCTGCGGCAAGGGGGACGGGGTGGACCGGCGGGGCCAGGCCGTCCTCCCCGTGC
This sequence comes from Osmerus mordax, assembly GCF_038355195.1. Classification (NCBI taxonomy): domain Eukaryota; kingdom Metazoa; phylum Chordata; class Actinopteri; order Osmeriformes; family Osmeridae; genus Osmerus; species Osmerus mordax. Next base: position 4,613,967 of record NC_090074.1, on the reverse strand, counting down.
CCGTCATCAAGACGGAGAAAGACGCGGACGACTCCCTCCTCCAGCTGTGCACGCCGGGCGTGATCAAGCAGGAGACCCAGGACAACCGGAGCTACTGCCAGGTCTCCGGCATGGACCTGGCCGGGCCTTCGGGGGGCCTGGGCCTGCCGGGGGGCGGCGGCTCTTTGGGGGGGCCCGGCTACGGTTACGGGGCCAACCCGGGCTCGGCCGCTCTGGGCTTGCAGCAGCCCGACCAGAAGCCTCTCTTTGGCCTGTACCCCCCTCTGTCGTCCGTGGGCAACGGCTGGAGTCGAGGGAATGGATATGGGGACAGCGTGGGGATGCAGAGGGAGGCCGAGGGGGCGTCGGCCTCAGCCGCGTTCCCCGTCAGCTACGGCAGGTAGGCTGTGTTTGGTTCACCTGCTCCGTGAATCCGATTGGCGAGGTCCTTGCCGCGTGGGGTTCCTCTGCTACCAGGGATCCTTTCAGAAATCGGGTCATTCGATACTCATGCTGACACCAGTTGGCCCGGTTGTTTTTGTGGATGTTCAAGTCGGGCATGCCGTGGGCCGGGCCGTGGCCTCCGGTGTGCCGTCTCGCTCTCTCTTCAGATCTCTCTCAGCTTTAACACGTGGGCCTCTCTCCGAGCTCCACAACTCCAGTCATTCCGGAGGGAGAGCGAGGGAGAGAGGGAGAGAGAGACAGGGAGAGAGACAGGGAGAGAGAGACAGGGAGAGAGAGTCAGTGAGAGAGAGTCAGGGAGAGAGAGAGAGTCAGGGAGAGAGAGAGAGTCAGGGAGAGAGAGAGTCAGGGAGAGAGAGAGTCAGGGAGAGAGAGAGTCAGGGAGAGAGAGAGACAGGGAGAGAGAGAGACAGGGAGAGAGAGAGACAGGGAGAGAGAGAGAGACAGGGAGAAAGAGTCAGGGAGAGAGTCAGGGAGAGAGAGACAGGGAGAGACAGTCAGTGAGAGAGAGACAGGGAGAGACACAGGAAGGAACACACACACACACACAAGGCTGTTATGGTATAGTTAGTCTACAAGTTGGCTTCTTGTGGGAATGTTTGGAGAGCTTTTCCGACGGCATGCTCTCACGATGCACTGCAGTTGCTACATTTTTCAGTTCAAAGAATTCCACCGTTGTCTTGATAACTTCATAATCTATAACGCCACAGATGATTGCTAATAAAAAAAAAAAAGAAGGCCTATCTAAAACAGATGTCCGCCAAGGGTAGCCTGTTCTAATCGTTCATTTCAGGATGGCATTAAACTTGTTCCAATCTTGGATATTTCCATACACTTGTTACATGTGTAGGACAGTTCCTCATGTGGGTTGGGTTTAGGCCGGGCTGCTGCTTAGACGCTCCTTTCACTCTCAGTACCTTGTTTAGTGGTCTGATCCACAGGACGACGATGTTTAGAACTAATTCACGAAGGCTCAGGCTCCGAGCCGTGGCCAGGGTAAGAACGTAGACTACTTCCCCCTCGGGCCAAGCTGTTTCCCTCTCTCTCTCTTTTCGGTAAAGGACGCTTGGCTTCCGGAGGCTTCCGCCGGGTCGGGCCTCCGTTTTGCGGCGGCGAGAAAGGGAAGCGCGTAAGCTGGTGGAAAGGGGGAATAGTTCCAGGGGAGTTCTCAGGAATGTGTGAATTGACAGGAATTCCCGTGGAATTATTTTCAACGTTCTGTCAGTGGATCTGATTAGGCAGGGCTTTTTGACGTGACGAATACACGAGACCTCTACAAATTGGCACGCTATCCGAGTGCAAACCTGTGCATGACATCAAAAATGGATGTTGAAAACGGCAATATTAGTTCTTGTTTGTATTTGCTAGTTATACATGGACAAATATCTATCAGAGCTCTTTGGTCTGAATGCTGTCGTGTGTGTGCTTGATTGTGTTCGGTTGTGTGAAATGCAAAGAACTGACTGTCCATGTGATGTAGTAAGTGTAACAAAATTCTCGTTGTTACCTTCTAATACCCGGTCTGCTTACTGATTTAATATAATAGTTATCAGTGGAAATAGTGGGGGGAAAAAAGTCACCTCCTTAAGCAACATTTTGGGAAACATTCTGGAAATGTTGCATCCCTTAGTAACCCTATAGACTGCATGATTAGTAGGCAGCAAGTAAGGAATCATTTATGACCTATTTTATTTATTTTATCATCACTCATTTATTCCATGGCTGCCTTTTCCATAGAATACAATTAGAGGGTAATAGGCTGTACTCCTTTCTGCGGATATACTTCACATGGGCTGTCCAAACTGTAACAAGGCAAACAGACTTATTCAGAGGAGTGCCACAGTGGCCAATAAATGCACGCCAGAATCGAGGACGCCATTTCGCCATTTGTATATGTATGTCTGAAATGACAGCGATAAGAGAACTAGAGGAGGAGGCCCAACTTAAGTTCGTTTGGTTCCGACGACACGGCTGTATTTCCAACGTAGCTACGTTGACACGCGTGACAGACACCCGACACGGGTCGGGTCACATGCGTGTCGCGTCAGGCCTGACACACGCAACTCCTGGAGGGCCGCCTGCCTAATTGGTGTCGGATCTCAAAAAAGTTAAGAAGGGAGATCGGGGGGACGGGGGACGGGCTGTCCGCAGTCTCGTCCGCAGTCTAACATGTTGCTCTCGGCTCCTCTCGCTGGAACTCTTTCAAGTTCCCTCATGTGAATTCTTGGTTTTGTTGAAACTTGTTCTCCCAATCTCAGAATCAAGATATTGGAATTTCCTGCCCTGGCCTCAGTTCCCTGCGGTACAGCTCTGATATTGGGTCTCTCAGCACGAGTTCAGGGGGCGCGGAGGGCTACTGTTCTTTGTCTGCCTGTGGGGATTTCTGTTATCTGTCTTATTTGTTTGCGCACAGTATCAGTCTCAGTCTTCATTCGTGGCTTCTTTGTTTGGTTAAATACCCACGCCTAGTTCTGTCGCCGTAGCCGTCGCCTCGTCTCATTGTGCTGGCTCGGTGGGACGTTGCGAAGACATTTCGCGCGCCCTTTCCACGGGATGGTGTTACCTCCAGCCAGGCACAGAGAGGTCGAAGGGGTCGGGGTTAGGTTCCCCTCTTCCATCTCTGTGTGGAAGAGTTACGACCTGCAGGGTTAGGGTTATCCTCCATTGGTGGAGCAGCTGGGACAGATCCAACTCGCCCGTCTGCTGAAGAGGACTCTTGGTTGATGGGTAGAGCTCGGTTGTAGAGCGTTAGAATGCAGATCCAAGAGGTCACCGGTTCACATCCCTTCCCCTGTACGTCACTTTGTGTGAAGTGACGTAACGTTGACGTAACGTTGATTACCCAATCAACGTTATCGTATTAAACGACGCCTGTTGACCAAAGATGGTGACGTGCGTTCCTGCGTTAGGAATCCCATTTGAAATGACAAACCGACCAATTGTAGTAAGTAAGTAAAGTAAGTAAGACTTTATTTATATAGCCCATTTCATACAAGAATTGTAGCTCAAGGTGCTTTACATAAAATCAATAAAAACAATAATACAAGTGATAAACAATTCAAACAAAAATAAAAATCCCAATAAGATCTCTGTTCAAGAGAGAAAACAACTTTAAAAGTAGGAAAACCCTTTTGAGATAAAATTACTTAAATGCTTCGGTAAAAAGGTAGGTTTTAAGCTGTCTTTTAAAAATGTCTAGAGTGTTTGCTTCCCTAATATTTATGGGTAATTTGTTCCATAGTTTTGGGGCGTAATTGACAAAGGCCGAATCACCAATCTTCTTATGACTGCTTCTGGTGACCTCTAATAGGCCTGCATTTGATGATCTCAGTGTTCTAGCTGGTGTGTAGTTTATAAAGGAGTTAGCAATGTAGCTAGGTCCTTGTCCGTGTAGAGCTTTGTATGTGAGGAAAAGGACCTTAAAGTCAATTCTGAAGGTAACAGGGAGCCAGTGTAAAGTAGCTAGGACAGGACTAATGTGTTCTCTCCTTTTAGTTTTGGTTAATAACCTAGCTGCAGAATTTTGAATGAGCTGTAGTCTTTCAGTGGTAGGACCAAACCTGCCCAAAAACGATTATTTACCAGACATTTAGGAGTGCTGAGGGGCTTGTGTGGATGTGTTTTGTTTCTGTACTTGGACTGTGACTGCCAGGCATGATACAGCAGTCGAAATGCTTTGGCCAAATGCAATTACACAGGGATGTTCATAAGGTCTGCCTTGTGGCCACCCACACTAATGCACTATCTGGGCAATTCTTTGGTCTTGAAAAGGAAAATCCAATCGAAATAAACTGGGGTTAAAGTGTGTGGATTGCAGATAAATGCTTGTTGTACAGCTGGAGGAAAAAATAGAGTTTGAGCCAGACGAATAGGTAGGCTTACAGCAATGGAGGTTGCTACGCAGGGCGTCGGTGTTGCCGTGTAGCATGGGCGCTTGGAATTCTGTGACCGGCAGCCATCATTTGACAGCCCCCCCCCCCCCCCCCCCCCCCCCAATGCCAGAGGTTTGAATGGTGAATGATTAACAGGACAAGAGATCTACACCATGTCACACCTCTTTTTCCCTTTTTTTTCTCTCTCAGGGTAAGGCACTGTAAACCCCCCCCCCCCCCTCCCCATCATAATGTTTGAAGCTTGCCCACGCACACTGCCTTAGCTTGGTATGCAGCATGTTACAAGAGTTTACAGTGTATATTTCTCTTTTGCTGTTTGCGTTCTGGCAGCCTTTTTCTCTCTCTCTCTCTCTCCCTCTCTCCCTCTCTCCCTCTCTCTCTCTCTCTCTCTCTCTCTCTCTCTCTCTCTCTCTCTCTCTCTCTCTCTCTCTCCCCCCCCAGTGTCCTTGCTCCTTTTTCATCCCACCCACCCAACCTCCCAATCTGCCATTTGCTTCTCTCGCTCTCTCCCTCCTTCTCGTTGGCTAGTTCCGTGTGCACGACGAGGAATGCAGGGACTTCAAAGAGCTCATTGTACCGTTAAGTCGCACTTGGTGAAAAGGGTTTACACACATGTAGCCGCTAATTACCAATTTGCTAACAGCATGTCGGCGCACTTGGTCAAGGCGCTAACCGGCTACAAAGGATTATGGAAAGCTTTTTAGCAGCCTTCGTTTCTTCAGAAGTGTTGACAAAGTATGATTGTGTGACCTTTCGTCACACGGGGGCCTAAATATTGCACAAATGCTATTTTCACTTTCTGTCCTTTATGAATAGTGCCCACATAGACGACACCATTTGGCTGCACATTGGCAGTATGTTCCAGAAGGTATGTGCTCCGGACAAACCTTTTCCACCGGTGGCACCGCCACTAACCTTTCAGCTGTTTGATGTGGCGAGGACCTTTTTGGTGCAGCAGTGCACGGTGCATTTGAACGATTCAAGTGTACGCCAGTCTGTATGGCAGGCTCCAACCAATCCATGTCATGCACGAGATAGGCAAACGACTTGATAAACTCACGTTGACCTATGACACACTCAACCCACTCTGTGGCAGCTGCAGTTATTTTGAGGGGCGTTCACAGTCGCGTAATTAATCACCAAACCCTTTTGGTTACCGTCATAGGCCACGCGTTTCCCAGAAGATAGATGCATACCTGATTGCAAGTTTTCAATTGTAAGTTTGAGGGAGAAAGTATATGTCGCCTCTATGTGGCCCTTATGTATTTTAATCGTGTTTTTGATTTTGACCAGATATCCACTGAAATGAAGCGACTTCCAAATGGAGACTCATGCCCTCCCAAGCCTGTTCTCACACACAGCCGAAATGTGGAGATTTTTATATATATTTTCTGCTGCTACATGTGGTTGATCTATTGTTTAGAACAGGGACAGTGTAGGCCGCATGCTTGAATGTAGAACTCATTCTAGAACTGATATGAAACCCAGGTCAGCCTGGAGAACACCCAGATATCACGAGTCAAGTTTGATGGATTTCAGGCAACATCAATAACATCAATAATTCAAGCTGGCCTGTATGAGGGTAAAGTTCAATTTTCTGGAATTTTCTCGATTGTTATTTCGATTCAAGATCAGTTAATTGATGAGTTGTTTACACCTTTAGCACAGTGAAATGCCTTTTGTGGAGAGTTATAGATTTAACAGTTTTTCCAATAACAGTCTTCATTAAACATTTATTGGGCAGATGTGCTACTCATTTAGAACAAAAATATGCATCCAGCGGCCCTACAATGTTCCACAGCAGTGCTCAAATTCCTGGTTCATTGATGCAATTCTTAAGAGATTCATCGATTCGCATATTAATCATTAACACATCTAGCATGTTTTTTTTGTTCATCCGTACGGACCTTGACTGACTGATAAATACCATCTTTTATGGTGACTATTTTTCTTCTTTCTAGCTTCCCTTCTTGTCGTTAGATTAGCCTGACTGTTTTTCACATGTTGTATTTCTTTTTTTTTTTTGCTGCATCACGCTTCTCTCCGCCGTTGCATCGGCTAGCGATGCCTGGCTTCTGAAGAACACGCTCTGCAGGTTCTGCTGCTTCAGCTAGTAAATCACCTGACTTCCCTGACTCCCCCTCTCTCTCTCTCTCTCTCTCTCTATTTCTCTCTCTCTCTCTCTAGAGAACCTGTCTTCGTTGGATGTATGGCAGTGTCGAATACTATTCCAAAAGTGAAATGTTTTACATTTCCCAATAAGTCAGGGAGTCAGGTGGCTGAGCGGTGAGGGAGTCGGGCTAGTAATCTGAAGGTTGCCAGTTCGATTCCAGGTCATGCCAACTGACGTTGTGTCCTTGGGCAAGGCACTTCACCCTACTTGCCTCGGGGAGAATGTCCCTGTACTTACTGTAAGTCGCTCTGGATAAGAGCGTTTGCTAAATGACTAAATGGAAGTCAAGTAAGATTTAGTGTAGGATTCATTCAAATCATTGCACTTTCCCCCTGCTCTATTCAGTTTTCTGTGGTTCACTCGTGCACACTTAGCAGGCTTGCGAGTGCTTTGTTTAAGGTCTTATCGAGAGCCCGCTTATGTAACCGCTGGTTAGTTTAACGCAGGGCTGTCCAATAACCTAGCTTCTCTTGTGGTGGGTCAGCCCTTCTTGTCTGGGCGTGTCTTACCTCATAACTCAAACAACTGTGGACAGTGACATACTGTACATTTAGTGATCCTTTGTGAACAACATGTGGTAACCCAAGCCCTCACTGAGACGGGTCTACTGGACGCGACTTGAAATGAGGAACTGTGGGGCGACATCTTTGTGTGCCGCGTTTCGGGCTTTCCACAGCCTCCCTCCGGCTCCCTCGGCCCGCATCCCGACTGGAGCCAAGCCTGGGCCGAGGGCCCGGCCCGGCGCTGTGCAAACAGCCGTAACTCTTCCTCCTCCACGCGATACTTCACAGTAGAAGTTCTGTTGAACCCCCGCCCCCCCACCCCCCTTCTGCATTTTTTCACAATAACAGTCTTGACAGCATCCCTGGGCAGTGTTATGTCAGGAGGATGTTACCGACCGTGCAGAGGGAAGCGTGCGATCGGCGGTTTGATTGCGCCACTCTTTAGGAAAGCTCCTCGAAATGTCCGCGGGTCTCGAACTTCCCGTCGTCTTTCGGACAGCGCCGGTGGGGGCGGTGGGATATTCTCAGGTTGCGCGATTGTGGTGCAACGCTGGTCCTTTTTCTGATTGCGGTTCTATACTTCGGAAATAGGAAGTGACAAGGTTCATTTGTGGTGATTATGTAATACGAGTGGTAGGGTATGCCTCTGGCCTGTGTGGAGTATGTGGTGTCATATATGACCCATGTTATTTAGTGACAAAATAACATGTTTCAGTTTCCCCTAAGCCTTTGACTGATTACTATGGGCTACTTGTGTACCCCCAGATAGCCCTCTGTTTATACATTGGCAGTGGAGTCGAGGACTTTGCAACAAACATGGCAAACAGACGAACCCCAGGCTTAATGAATACCTAACTTTGTCATGTCATGGTACCCGGGTCGTATGCCAACGGCCAAAACAGTCCGAGAGCAGACCTCATCCGAGAGGATGAGCCGGCAGCGTTGTTCGTCTGGTTCGCAGCCGAGGCTCCCGGTCCCTCCCCTTGGACGTGATTGGTGGAGAGGGGGGGGAAATCTGGCAGCTCGCCGTACGCGGGCCCGGAGCCAGTTGGGCCAAACGGTTCAGCTTCTGGCCTCAAGGTTACGGCGCTCATCTCTGCCTGCTCGTCTTGTTTGTTTTGCAGAGGGGTTTCGGATCCCTGCGGGCTCTCATGTTACATCTGGCTCTGCTCGTCTGATCCAATGACCAGAGGCCTTTTTTCCGAGTCGAATCAGCATTTATGCCCTTCCCTTCCCTGCCCTCCCCCTTCCCCTGATTATTGGTTGTTTGGTTGTTGTCCCCCCCTCCCCCCCAGATGGTAGCTTGTCTGCGGTTCGGTCACCGTGTCGACTTGGATGCTCTCACCTTCGCCCCCCCCCCCCATCGTCATATTTTCCCTCTCCTCTGAGGCCCTCTGTTTTGCCCTTTGCTGCTGTCATTCTTACATGATTATCGTCAAGTGCGTGTACGAGTGTGTGTGTACGAGTGTTTTTTCCTGTTTCGGCAGGAATAAAGGAATTTAACTCGTGCTGAGAAGTCCAGTCGGAGGCCCTTTTGCTAATGTCCACCATTTTCTGTCCTCCCCTGTGCTAGTCAACAAACTATTCATCCCATAATTATGGCCCCCTTTCCTATTGTTTTGCTTGCCGCTGAAGTGGCAGTTTTTTTACTACCCATTAGGCTTTCAGGCCTTCTGTTCACAGTGATTGAACCAATTCATGTAATTACTGAATAAAACCAGTTTTTTTTTTCTTCAACACACACTATCTGCTGCACACAGACTCCGCCATTGGGCCTACAGTTTAACAAACCCTAAAGACATGATGTCAATCCTAAACGTGCACAAACCTGTATTGAGGTTAGCGCTGAACCGCTACGGGCAGGCCGGGCGGCGGCGTAGCCACCGGACGGAAGGTTCCGGGAAAGACGTGCCGTCGTCGGGCGAGGTGCCGGCGTGCCCCCCCCGAGTGGGTCTCGTGGAATCCTCTCCGTCTGGCAGCGGAGAGACTCATGAATAGTCATAACTCTCTCCAGCCAGGTCTGACCCCCCCCCCTCCACTCCACCCCCCCCCCCTCCACTCCACTCCACCCCCTCCCCCTCCACTCCACCCCCTCCCCCCGCTACAGGCATGAGCCTGCTCTCCCAGAGCCGTGTGGCTTTCAACACGCACCATTAATGCCCGAGGGACTCTCTCTCTCCCACATCGGTTGCCATGGAAAAGGCATTTGTGGCGCGTGCGTGAGTGCGCCTGCCCCTCGCCTGTATACCTTTTGATGACTTCCTTGTTGTACTTTATTGTGGTCTAGGCCATTAGGCTAGAAGCATCCGGAAAAAGGCAATGACCAATGCTTTTCTGCATTCAGATTTATTTTTTATTTTTTTTACTGCGTTTCCTGGACAACTGAAATAGCTTTTTCTTAGCTGGTGATTAGACTGCCTGTCATTTATTTCGCCTTGGTTGTGTTCTTAAAAAGTAAATGAAAAAAAAACACCTGCATATCTAAGATCAGACACTTATTCTTAGCCACTGTACATAGTTACGCTTAGCATCAGATGCCAGCTTCGAAGAACGGAAAGATGATTCAACATACTTTTAATTAACGGCGCCAAATAAACAAACCCGGGCTCATTATCTTCCGGGAAACGTCAGCCAAGACCAGATGTTTGCAGAGCATGTGGAAATTTCCCTATAGCTTTATTGATCAGTGTTTCTGCAGTTGAATCACATTGTTAGTTAGCCTCTTATCGAGGCTCATATGGCCTATTGTGTTGGTTTATACAAAAGACTGCTTTCTATACTGGCTGGCCCTATACAAATGACTCTATTGCAGGCAGGTTAGGTGCTCAATGGCCTTATTTTTTTTAATGCATTTGACTTTCCCCAAATCCGTGCTCATTTGCCGTTTTTTTCCCCCCTCCAATCGGAGGTTCCGGTGTACTAGAAAACAAAGTTCTTTACATGTGTTTATAATGTCTGTCTTGAAGGGCTTTCAACGCTCAGAGGACGGGTGTTTTCAACAAGTGCTGCTTCATTGAACAATAAACTCATGTCGGTAGTCAATCACGCGCTCGCAAGGAATTGCTCGCAACTGGAACGTTGGTTCGGATCAGGTTGTAACAGGCCTCACTTCTTCACAGTACTGACTAAGATGGTGCATAACATCTACTGTACACTCCGTTTGATAGGAAAAAAAAAAAGCATCCTTCACCGACATCCCCACAGGTATTTTGGATCCCTCACAACCATGTCAAATTCGCGTGATTTCCCTTTATGTCTGATGGGATTGATTGATTGATTCTTGGATTTCGAGGGGGGGGGGTGTACACTTTCCTTCACTGTAGGGCAGTCCTGCTGGACTTTGGCCAGCGTCCTGCCCCGCCCTCCTAATTAGAATCCATCGTTTCTAAAAATACTTTCTCTTGAGTTTTTTTTTTTTTTCTCTCTCCCCCAGCCCCCCCCCCCCCCCCCCCCCCTGTACACGCTGTTTAAGAGGCCGGCTCAGTTGCCTTCTGACAAATCTGTCACGGCGCAGAACGAGTGGAGGGAGGGGCAGGGTCCTTTCTGCACTCCTCAGCTCTCCTTGACAACCCCATCTCTCTCTCTTCATCTTCTCACTGTTCCTACTCCTATTGTGCCGAGAGCCATTTCCACAATAGCCTGCTTACGTGAGATTGACTTCCCTTGTCGCAGGCGTGTTTTTGTTCTTGTGTGTGTACCACAAGCACGTGTAGGTGAGCCACATTCGGTTGCAGCTTGCTAGCTGTTTGCGCTGAAATACCGGTTTGACAGATCTGGCTTGATATGCGAGGAAAGTGTCACTAACAGCAAAAAGAAAAAACCTAGAAATTTTTCGAACAACAATGCTCAAAAAGAAAATACCAGTGTCTCCATATAGAAATCTGACACAAATGATTTAAGAATTGGAAAAAAGGTGTCTTTCTTAACATTTTCAATACAGTTTGTGTGCATTTTGGTTCTTTTCTGCGTCAAGTGATTTGAACTGAATAGATATCCTGCTGGGCCACATAGTGAACTCTAACAGATATAGCCTTTAGTGTTACGGTTGCTATTTCAATTCCACTGTAGCTGAATGTATTTGGGGCTTTTCGTTGCCCCCACCATGACTGCTGTAAAAGGGAGTGAGGCGTTCGCAAAGCAACTCTGTGTTCTGTCCCCGTTTCGCTTATTCCCCATAAAATATTGTACTCGAGTTTGTGAATTTCCCAGGTTCCTCTCATCGCAACTTTATTTATATTTTTTCGTCTTCTTTGTCCCGCCCCGCCCCTCCGTCGAGGCCAGCTATTCAGTGTGCGGTGAATGCCGCGGGTGTGTCCCTGCCGCGGGCGGCTGCGCGGAGGCCGTTCGGTTCCCGCCTCCCTCGGAGGGGACGAGGAGGCGCTTTGGTTGTACGCGGCCCCTCTCGAATCCGGCCAAGCGTCCGGCCGCGAACGCTCGCAAAGGGGCCGGCGAAGAAGCCCGCGTGGCTCGTTTTCCCCCGACGAGGGCAGAGCCGCAAGTGAGAAGGGTGTTGTCTGCCCCGCGGTGTTTCGTTCCCCATACTCCCTCTTTCTTCCTTTCTTTTTGGTGTGACTCCACTCGGGCGCCTACAATAAAACGGCAGTCTCCCCTAGCTGAGGGGGAGAAGCGCTAATGTGCTAAACGAATGCTAATAGCCCGCGGGGGGGGGGCCGAGGGAGGGAAATGGCCCCTTGTGCAGGTGGTCCGAAGTCATCCGTCTGCTTTAGCGCAGGACGAGTGTCAGGGGCTAACTCGATCTGCGAGGGAGCAAATGAAGGTTTCCCCCCGCTAGCGCTAGAGACGCAGACGTCTCCCCCGCGACGAGGCCCGGGCCCCGTAAACAGCTTCATTACAGGATCCCCCCCCCCTATCTCTCTCTCTCTCCTCCGTCTTTCTCTCTCCTCCGTCTCTCTCTCTCGCCGTCCCTCTCGGCTTGGTCGAAATGGGGAAGTTAGGGCTCGGCGTGTAGCGGATGTTTTACAGGGTAGGCCCAGTATTGACTGTGGCTTTCCGGCCATTTCTCCCCCCCCCCCCCTCTCCCCAGGGGTTAACTTCAGCATGCGACCGTGCGATGGCTCTCCGATGTCCCCGCGTCGATCGATATCGTATCTTATTATTTATGTTTCTGTTCAATTTTCACTTCTGGAAGCTAGGGGAATTCACCCGCTCGGCAGTACCGAGCGGATAAACCAACGCTGGGAAGGTTCGCCGGTTATTCGAGGCGGTTGACGTCCGTTTCAGGAGACGGCACTCGGCCGGTGAGGATCGGGGGGGGAACAGGAACAGGGTGCCCGCGTTTCTGAATGAAACGTTTCCCCCCCCCCCTCGCTCACTGGCAGCAGTAGTGGGAAAGAGCGCGTAACGATTCGTGCCGTCCCAAACGCCCTGTTAACCCACACGCACAGAAAACAAACTCTCCAGCCTAGCCGTCGTTCGGCTATCTGACAAAAGTCAATTTCCTTCTCTTTTTTTTTTTTTAAGCTTTCACTTCATCTTTCTTCAGGCCCCCGCGCAGCGATACGTGGAAAAGCCTTGCTCCGCCCCTCTGGTGAAGGGTGGCGGGCGCCGCGGCGTGTCAGAACGGCCGCCGAGGCAGTCAGTGTCTCGGCGCAACAGTCACATGAGGAGGGGGGGGGGTGGCTTTTATCGTAGCCCGGGTTCCTCTCCAACAAACGCTCCTCTCCGAGTGACGCAGCAGAACAGAGACTTGCAGAGTAGGGCCTGGTCGAGTGTGTGTGTGTGTGTTTGTGTAAGTGCTTCGTGCGCGTACGTGTGTGTCTGTCTCCGGGTAGATGAGTCGGATAATCTCATGATTTGCCTGACCTCCTCTGTATTCCGAGCTTGTAGTGGGAGCGGATTGGCTGGGGTGGGGGTGGGGGGGCCGTCGTCGCGGCAGCGCCAATATGAATATTACATAACCTCAACAGGAGAGAGGGGGGAGGGCCGAGCGGGTGGGAGAGGGAGGGGGGAAATAGCTGGAGGGAACTGTGTACCTAATGCGGTCTCTCAACGAGAAGGCCTCTTTCCAGAGCATTTTTCAGACGAACACCGAGCTAAATCTCCTTGGTATCCATCGAGGGAGCCACCGGTTGATATCCCCTGCCCAACACGCACAATCCTCCGCCAGCTCTGCAGTGGAACTGTCCAGACTCGCTGACTGGCTGTCAGGCCTCCTCTCTGTCTGTCTCTCTCTCTCTGTCTCTCTACCTTTTGTTTGCCCGCAGCCCCCGTCTGGCTTCTGACCCCGCTGAGACGTACGTTGAAACGCAGTAGGTGTGAAGGCAGCAAAGGCGCTTTTGTGGGATTTACCTTGTCTCGCTGTCAGATGATTGATGGGTGGTTTAGGAGAGGACTACCATCATTCTCTCTCTCTTTCTCTCTTTCTCTCTGTGTCTGACAATCTCTATGACAATCAAAATCTCTCTCTCTCTTTCTCACTCTCTGTCTCTCTCTGTTTCTCTCTCTTTCTCTCTTTCTCTCTGTGTCTAACAATCTCTCTGACAATCACAATCTCTCTGTCTCACTCTCTCTGTCTCCCTCTCTCTCTTTCTCTCTGTGTCTGACAATCTCTGACAATCACAATCTCTCTCTCTCTCTGTCTCTCTCTCTCTCTCTCTGTCTCTCTCTCTGTCTCTCTCTCTCTGTCCCTGACAGTCTCTTGGTAGGCCCTCTCCCCTAAGCCTGGGTTAGGGAGCCCTAGCAGGGCTCAGTTGGCATGGCAGACGTCATGGGAACGTGAACCTGCGGAGCACACTGAGCTCCTCTCTGCTCGTTATTCCAAACGACCGCTAACTTCCCCGGTGCCCTCTCTACGCGTCGTTGACGCAAACGCTACTAACCCACAAATGATTAGCGATAACACAGAGGTGTACAGGGTATTGTGGGTGTCAGCTGGCAGGCTTGTGTGTGTGTGTGTGTGTGTGTGTATACAGTATCCTCATGTAACACTGTCCTAGGGCTTAGGTTGCTACAGGACTATTTATAAGAACCCCCTGGGCCCTGACTTCCTCCTACACAAATGGGAGGCCCCTCTGTCGTCGTCCCCCCCCCCGTCCCCGTCCCCGTCCCCCCCCACACACACACATGCACTCCCCAGATAGTCAGACTGACAGAAAAGGCCCTGCACTCCTATTGCAGTCCCCAACGACTAGTCAGACCTGCTCCTTCAAAGCCAGAGATGGGGACTTGAATTGCCGACACATAAAGCACAGCAGTGCCTCATAGAAAGATCCGGATGTTGACTATACACCGTCCCAAATGTTCTTTTTGAGAGGACCTGGGACATCGGCCTGCTTCTTTTCCAAAATCCAATCTTTTGTTTTGTCAACAGTCAGTCTTTTTGTTGTCGTCGCGTTTGCTGGCGGCGACAAGCTGCTCCATAGCTCGGTCGCTAGACAAACATCGCATGCGTGTGTGCGGTGGCGGCCATTACGATTTCGCACTTGTTTGTTGATCCTTTGCTCCTCTTTTTTTTCTTTTCAGTCGAACCTTGTGTTCCCACTCCCCCCCACACGCACACACTCCTCACACACACACACACACACACGTAATCAGAATAGTGTGGGAGGCATTAGCATACCGAGGTCACTAAACGGCAGCACAGAGGGCTGCTTCAGAGCCGGCGTCGTGTTACGGCGCGCTAGCTAGCCGGCTTTTTTTTCTTTTTTTTGCCGGCTTGCATTTTGGCTGTGCGTGGATGTGTTAACGTGCGGGTGTGTTGGCCTGTCTGGGTTTGATTTTGCATCCTACGTCGTGTGCATTGGCTTGCGTGTGTGTGTGTGTGTGTGTGCTATGTGCCCTACCTACTGTGGAGGTGTCTCTAATGAGGCTTGCCTGTGCATGGCAGCGTGCCACCAAGCTCGGAGAGACAGTGGGACAAAGGCGAGAGAGCGGGTATGTAGGCAGGCAGGCAGGCAGGCAGGCAGGCAGGCAGACAGGTAGGCAGGCAGGCAGCCAGGCAGCCAGGCAGCCAGCCAGGCAGGCAGGCAGGCAGGCAGGCAGGCGTCCCAGGGAAAACCCCCCCTGCTGGTTCTTTCATAAAGATGTTCGAAAATGTATGTTTTGATTCCTCTTCGGGCGCGCCCGAAGCTGAGGCCCGTCGTCGAGGGTTAGGCGATCCCCTCCCCCCCCTCTCCTCGGTGCTCTGTAGCTTCGGCCGTGAGGACTGTCGTTCGGGTGGGGGGGGGTGGGGTGGGGAGGGGGGCTAGGTCCACACGGCATGAATGGAGTTGTAGGCCCCCGCTGTTTCTGAAACTCTGGAGATTCAGTGACCAGGGCCACCAAGCACACAGCCAGCTGGACCTCGGACTCCCATCAACAAGTGTCGTCTTTCCAGTGGCCATTAGAGAACCGACCCCCTCTGTGAATTTAGGTCATGCTCCGGTGGTGGTGGTGGGGGGGTGGAGGGATGGGGCCTGCGACCACCTGACTCCCTCAAAAAAGGTCATGCTGCGGTTAGCTTGGCCAAGAATTAATCCTAGCATAGCCTAGCTCTTGGAACCCGGACACTGCAAGACATTGAATGCTCCTTAACCTCTTACGTAAGGCCTTAAGCTACGCCTATTTTGTTGTCAAAGCAAACTCTGCCGTGGGAGGGATTTACCTTCTAATGCTGTCTCTCCCCCCCGTAAAAAAAAAAAGTGAATCACCTGAGGCTGCACTGTCGCCTGTGGTCGCCCTTGGGTTTTTGGCTTTGGACCAGACAGCGTTCTAATCGCTTAATCGAGGGACTGTCACGTGGGGGGGGGGTGTTATGGTTAATTTTAGTCCAGCACCCAAGGTGGGGAATTACCCTGGCGCAGACATAATAACGGTATTGTGCGCGTCGATAGTGGAACGAGTGCGCCGCGATTGAAACGCGGTTGGATGTGGAGCTCTTAGGTTCAGACAGGGGGGGAGGGGGGGGGGGGGGGGGGGGGGGGAGGAATGTTGACCTTGGGGCAGGTAGTAGACTGCCTGTTTTCCCAGCACCCCTGGTTGAGGCTATTAACGGCAGACCATGAGGTTACAACAAGCCCCTGTTAGTAAGCTAGCTGAAAATCCCTTTCAAGTAGCTTTAGCTCGGCTGTGAGGGGGGTCATTGGGTGCCTCGTTAGCGAAGCAGGTCGACCTCTGCTCACCTGCTCCACTATTGATGGACAAAACACGAGACACATTTCAGACTGGATGATTGCCATAGCGTCGTTATTGTCGGTTTTCATTATACAGGGCTAGCGCTGCGCCAAATTGTATGTTTTGACTGTGCAAGGCTATAATGGAGTGTGGAGTATAATGTCGAGTGAGGCTGACCTATAATATTAGACTAGCTCACTATCGAGAGTTGACCGAACCTGAAAGGTCACGACAGCTGTGTCACGGGTCTGTTTTGAAGGCGCACATTCTGGATATGACCTTTGACCTGTGCGTGTGTGTGTGTGCGTGTGTTTTCCTTTGCCCGTGTTGCAGCCCGTCATCCAGAGCGTCCGAGGGCATCGCTTCCACGTCTTCGTCCTCGGCCAAGCCCGGAGGCCCGGCCCACAAGATCTGCCTGGTGTGCTCCGACGAGGCCTCGGGGTGCCACTACGGGGTCCTCACCTGCGGCAGCTGCAAAGTCTTCTTCAAGAGGGCTGTGGAAGGTCGGTCGGCACGCGGATGCTCCTCACACACACACACACACACACGAGGGTCGTTAAGGTTAAGGAGTGACGAGGGCCCCGAGACCTGCAGGTCTGGAGCACCTGGAGTCCTCGAGAACGCTCGTGCACAGTTAGGCTGGCTCGCGACAGGACTGGGCCTCACGCCCCAAAACCTCCACGCCTTCTCCCCCCCCCCCCCCCCCCCCCCCGGCCGTGCCTCTCGTCGCGTTTGAATTTGACTCGGTGGACTTTTAGAAATCTTCTGAAGACGTGAGGATTTAACGGTCAAGTCAACTTGTCAGGTGCTTAAGAACAAATCTGCATGTCAAACGCTAAACTCCTCGCTCAAGAACCTAATCATTTCATGAGGCCGCATCGCTACAGGACACATGACACACGTTGAACTAACAGCGTCCTCGGCGCTGGAAGCCTCTGACATGGTTTTCACCTCCCATTTACCTCAGCGCGGTCCATCAAGGTCTCCCAATCGTCTCAACGACCTGCAAACTCCTCACATTGTTGTTCTTTGAATTCATTCACGTTATCGGTTATTTAAGTCTCTTTCGTTGAAAGAAAAACACACGTTTCCTCAGCGGTACTTTTGGGTAGCCGCCCATTCCTGTCTCGAGAGCTGTATGGACATTGTTGTTTGCAGTGAGATGCTATTGACCAAGGTAGCTAACCCTGATATCCATAAAAGTGTCTCTCATTGGCAGAAAACTCCTCGCTGCGTGTCATAAAACGGGTTATATCACACTGAACGTTGCCCCGACACATGGTGGTAGAGCTAACGCTAAAGGCGTTGTCAACCTCCAAACAGCAGTGCTTTATGGTGACCAGAGTCACTGCGTAGGATAAGTGCCGATGATTTATTGCCCCAGCTAGCATCTGTGGCGAAGGAATGCCTTTGAGCGAAAGGGATTAGGTTCTGACAGCACAGGCCCCCACCCATCCACCTCCAGAAAGTAACCCTGACGTGAGAAATTCCAACTAGCCAGGTAGAGCAGCGTGGCTACACGACAGCAGAGGGCTACTTCAGCTAGCCCTCTGATCTGACAAGCTGCTACAGCGCCGTCTCCGGTGCTAGCTGAAGTAGCCGTCCCCTCCCCCCCCTTTGCTCTCCCTGCATGGCATTCAGCTCATTCATGCCCGGAGTAGTTCAACCGCGTCAGTGTTTAGGGCGCGCTCAAAGACGGCTTTCTCTTCTCCTTTCTTTGGCATGTTTATCGTGACGGATATCTGCCACTTTCAGCGTGTCTGCCCCCGCGCGCATGTGCCCTGCACCGGGCTTCCAAGTTCCCCTCGAATACACACATCATGGAGGAACTCCAGAGTGTTTTTAGGAAGGACCGAATGCATCATATGTTAACCTAAGTACCGCTCACCGGAAGATCGGATTGATCTGCTTCCAAGGTCTTCTTTTTATACGCCTCGAAGTTTGGCCCGGGTCCCAGACAAATAAAAGGGATGTCATTCGACACGGACACTCTCGTCTTAAACACCGAACATGCAAAAATAACAGATATTTCTGAATTTGTGCGCATGGTTGCTCAAGGTCCATTGCAACGTCGGGTTTAAGGCCCTTGTGTCCTCATGCTGATTACCAAGTAAATGTATGCTGGTGTGTACGTGTGGGTTTCAAGTAATTAATATGACACTGAATAGAGCTGTACAGCAATGAGAAAGTCATATCTGTTATTTTTGTTCTTCCTTCCTCCGCGCCCCATTCTACGGTTGTTGTCGCGCTGGCGAAGGTTGGAGAGCGAGGCAAAACACAGATGGTAAATAAAACTCACCTTCCATCCTAACAGCAACACTTGTCACCTTTCCTGTCACCAATCACTCCCGTCTGAGAGGCTCCGACCCAGGGAAGAGGCCCTGTCTTCCACTTGGGCCGTTTTCATGCATGTTGTGTTTATTTTTTTTATAGTCCTTTCCAATTCTAGTTTTATGGGATTTGGCTTGGTGGAGCACTTCACTTTTGCACTTGACTACAATGTTCCCTGTGTGCGCCTTTGGCTGGGTTTTGAAAAAGGTGAATGTGTGTGCATCACCGCCGCAAGACGCCCTGTCTAATAACCACATTTGTTATAATAATTTTGTTCCCAACCAAATCAAATGATTGTAATTGTAGATCTAGCTGCCCTGGTTCGCTTTGAGCTGGGATTAACACGGTGGTGGGTGCCTTGGTTTTTTTTGAGCTTGAACCCTGGACGAGCATGCCAAAAGAAGCTTGTGTATCCTTGTGTAAACCATGATCAAGATCTCTAACACTAAACAATGATCGAAAATGTGTCATTCAACCAAGAGCAGATTCTCCTGCTCCTAGGGCTGCAGGAGGCATCCTAGGGCTGCATCACGTGTCAGCCACGCCCCAGATGTCATTATGACCATGTAGACCTGAACCACCTCCCCTACACTTACTCCCTGTTGTCTCCACCTCGGTTTCAAATCAGGACTGGGCTAAAACACCTAGTTGTAAATTCGAACTTGGTCGATACATGACTGACTACTGAATTCGTTTAGTCATGCCTGCATTTGAGCATACGTTTGACGTATCCTAGCCACCGTTTTCCTGCTAGTTCAAACCCACCACTAAAGAGAGCACCACACTCCAGTTTAGTAGTGGATTCACACTGTACTGACGCAACCACTCCTTGGGGTAAAAATGACTAATGTTAGATAATGACAGTTTGCCATGACTAGTCACTTCTACACCACCAGACACATTTCAATGGAAGTCATATTGTGATCCTGTGGCAGGAACCTTTTGATAACCTACTTAGACAAAACACTGTTTTTACATCAACAAGTCATCAACATAAGGTTTTACCAGGAACCAAGCAAAGCTTTTAGGAGAAACTTGGGAGAACCACCAGGTCTCAATTTGCACGAGTGGTTATTATTGTCTGGCGGTACAGATTGGTAGCCCAGTTGTTTTTCATGGGTGCATCATAATGATTCAGTCCTGGTTTGGTTGTTCTTAATTGCCTGAAAAACTGTTATTCCCATTATGCCTATTGTCAAACGTAAAAGCACGTTTAGATCCTGAATGGGCACCAGCCCACACCTCACACTTACATTTAGTCATTTAGCAGACGCTCTTATCCAGAGCGACTTACAGTAAGTACAGGGACATTCCCCCCCGAGGCAAGTAGGGTGAAGTGCCTCGCCCAAGGACGCAACGTCATTTTGCACGGGCGGGAATAGAACCTGCAACCTTCTGATTGGTAGCCCGATTCCCTAACCGCTCAGCCACCTGACCCCACTGAGACTTTCAGATGCAACGAAACAATAAGATGTCTAGACCTGTGTTTGATATGTACATTTAAATGTTCAGGCCTTGTTAAGGTCAGAGACGAGCCCCTGGAGGTCAAACGCTCGTAAGGGCGGGACTCCCTAAGCCTAGTGTCGTCCGCTAATGCTACGATTGTGCGAATTAGCTTCATTTCAAGGAAGTTTGGCCACGTAGTTCTGAAAGGAATAGAAGGCTGTTGGACAACGGTGGAGCCACTTTAACCCTCAGTGAGTCATACTCAGTCCTTTCTTTGCGAAACAGGCAAAGGAAGTGCTTCAGCAGAAACTATTTCCAACGAATCTGAATTGATTGGGGCACTTGTGGTATTTCTTGCTAACCTTCTTCCCTCGCACCTTTTTCTTCTGAATCGCACGATAACATCACGTGCACAGATAAAGTAACTTGTATTAGCAGTGGCTCAACAGATGAAGTGACTTGTTTCAGCAGTGACTCAGTTATCACTAAACACCCCCCCCAAAGACATCACGCAATCTTATTAAGAGGAAAGAGACTTTCATTAGCGTGCCCCACACTTTTATCTGTAGAGACTTACAATGAAGCGATGGCATCGCGCCGCCGCCGCCGGCTTCGAGTGCGGCGATCTGATGGAGCAGTCAGACCGCCCCTTTAAGCACACAGCACCCCCCCCCTGGAGGCCCTGTCGATCCAGCACAGTCGCTATGCAGAGCAGTCAGACCGCCCCTTTAAGCACACAGCACACCCCCCCTGGAGGCCCTGTCGATCCAGCACAGTCGCTATGCAGAGCAGTCAGACCGCCCCTTTAAGCACACAGCACACCCCCCCTGGAGGCCCTGTCGATCCAGCACAGTCGCTATGCAGAGCAGTCAGACCGCCCCTTTAAGCACACAGCACACCCCCCCTGGAGGCCCTGTCGATCCAGCACAGTCGCTATGCAGAGCAGTCAGACCGCCCCTTTAAGCACACAGCACACCCCCCCTGGAGGCCCTGTCGATCCAGCACAGTCGCTATGCAGAGCAGTCAGACCGCCCCTTTAAGCACACAGCACACCCCCCCTGGAGGCCCTGTCGATCCAGCACAGTCGCTATGCAGAGCAGTCAGACCGCCCCTTTAAGCACACAGCACACCCCCCCTGGAGGCCCTGTCGATCCAGCACAGTCGCTATGCAGAGCAGTCAGACCGCCCCTTTAAGCACACAGCACACCCCCCCTGGAGGCCCTGTCGATCCAGCACAGTCGCTATGCAGAGCAGTCAGACCGCCCCTTTAAGCACACAGCACACCCCCCCTGGAGGCCCTGTCGATCCAGCACAGTCGCTATGCAGAGCAGTCAGACCGCCCCTTTAAGCACACAGCACACCCCCCCTGGAGGCCCTGTCGATCCAGCACAGTCGCTATGCAGAGCAGTCAGACCGCCCCTTTAAGCACACAGCACACCCCCCCTGGAGGCCCTGTCGATCCAGCACAGTCGCTATGCAGAGCAGTCAGACCGCCCCTTTAAGCACACAGCACACCCCCCCTGGAGGCCCTGTCGATCCAGCACAGTCGCTATGCAGCTGACGACCCCCCAGGGCCGTTTCGCACAAGCCGGGCGCTTCTTCTCTATGATAAATGAAGCGACCGTGATGACCGACGGACATCCGGCCCCCCACATATATATATATATATGAGGCGGTGACGGTAGAACAATTTGAAATTGGGAGGAATTTCCGTTGGGCTCACCTTTCCCTCCTTCCCCCCCCCCCCCTCTCCCTCCTCTGTCCCCCCACCCCGTCCCCCCCACCCCCACAGGACAGCACAACTACCTGTGTGCCGGGAGGAACGACTGCATCATCGACAAGATCCGCCGGAAGAACTGCCCGGCCTGCCGCTTTCGCAAGTGTCTGCAGGCCGGCATGAACCTGGAAGGTAACGAGCGAGGCTCCTCCCATCCCCCCCCTGGGTGGAGAGATGAGGTGTTCCGGAGGGTCTTAAATTATTAAGCTAAAAGGAATAAGGACGAGTGTTTGTTGGTGGGGGTGGGGGTGAGGGGGGGTAATAATGCTGGGCGCCTCTCCCTGCCGCGTGATGTTAGTTCTGTATGTTCGTGCTCATGCACTTAATGTCATTTATGTATGTTCATTTACCTCTGTGCCGGATGAATCGGAGAGTGGGAAGAGTGGGTGGGGGACTGCACGGGGCCATGCGGGTGCATCCACCAAAGGCTCTTAGTTGCCATAGCAATGCACGTGAAGGAAATTAAACGGGGGGAGTGGGGGGGGGGCGGTAGAGAGAGAGAGAAAGAGGCAGTCGATGGTAACCTCTCTACGTGTGGCCCGTGAGCTTACCGGGTAGAGCTTACTGAATGAGGTAAGGGGAATAAGCGGAGAGAACAATGCACGGCCTGCCACTCACAGTTACTGTTGTTTAATGTGCTTTTCAACGTCCATTCTAAGAAAAACACATCACAGCGTCAACTGGAATCTGCCTTTGTCCATAAATACTTGTTGATGACTCTTCTTCAAGCCTTTCAGCCACGCACAAGCCGAGATAAGCTCGCTTATCTGCAACTGTGTGCACAGCGACATCAGATAGAACGCATAAAACAAATTAAATTTGTTTTTCCACAAATATAATCTTTCACCGGTGCTGTTGGTCTACTACTGCTTCCAAGGTTGACCCCCTGGGTTATGTGACCTTCCAGGATTACTCACAATCTACCTATTCCCCCCTCCCCTCCCCCCCCCTCTCTCTCTCTCTCTCTCTCATTCTCCTCCTCTGCTCTCTCTTCATCCCACATCTCCCCGTGTCCCCCCCCTCCCCCCCATCTCTCTCTCTTATTCTCCTCTGCTCTCCCCCTCCCCCCCCCCCCTGGGCAGCAAGGAAAAACAAGAAGATGATCAAGCTGAAGGGCCAACAGCCCAGCGTGGAGTCCGCCTCTCCCGGCCCCGTGGAGCAGGCCTGCGCCCTGATCCCCAAGTCCATGCCGCAGCTGGTGCCCACCATGTTGTCCCTGCTCAAGGCCATCGAGCCGGAGGTCATCTACTCGGGCTACGACAGCACGGTGCCCGACACGTCCACGCGCCTCATGACCACGCTGAACCGGCTGGGCGGGCAGCAGGTCATCTCGGCCGTCAAGTGGGCCAAGTCCCTGCCAGGTGAGCCTCCGACCTGGAGGAGGGGGTTAGGGTTAGTCCCTGCCAGGTGAGCCTCCGACCTGGAGGAGGGGGTTAGGGTTAGTCCCTGCCAGGTGAGCCTCTGACCTGGAGGAGGGGGTTAGGGTTAGTCCCTGCCAGGTGAGCCTCCGACCTGGAGGAGGGGGTTAGGGTTAGTCCCTGCCAGGTGAGCCTCCGACCTGAAGGAGGGGGTTAGGGTTAGTCCCTGCCAGGTGAGCCTCTGACCTGGAGGAGGGGGTTAGGGTTAGTCCCTGCCAGGTGAGCCTCCGACCTGGAGGAGGGGGTTAGGGTTAGTCCCTGCCAGGTGAGCCTCCGACCTGGAGGAGGGGGTTAGGGTTAGTCCCTGCCAGGTGAGCCTCCGACCTGGAGGAGGGGGTTAGGGTTAGTCCCTGCCAGGTGAGCCTCCGACCTGGAGGAGGGGGTTAGGGTTAGTCCCTGCCAGGTGAGCCTCCGACCTGGAGGAGGGGGTTAGGGTTAGTCCCTGCCAGGTGAGCCTCCGACCTGGAGGAGGGGGTTAGGGATTAGTTCATGGCTACAGGTATTTCATCCGCTCTTGGGAGAGACCAAGACATACTCTTATCTCTTATCGTACTGTACCACTGCATAGTTAGGCCCAGTATGTTCTAGAAGGTCCTAAATGACTTACACCTTAGTTTCGGGCACTATGAACATTGACTTTAATAGATTTCCCTTTACAGAAGATTGTTTGTGGTTCATACTTCTAGAGTGACAACTGTACTGTTAGAACCGAGACATCTGGATAACAATAATAATAATAATAGACCTGAAGGCAGATCGAAAATGTCTCGTTTTCTATGGCACCTGTTTGGACAGCTACAACATTCGAATGATGCATTCCTCTAACGCCATCTGCTTGGTTGATAAGCCTTATCCATGGTGACATTTGTGAACGTGTTTGTGTGTGCGTGCGTGTGTGTGTGTGTGGATACTTGTGCACATGCGCAGGTTTCCGGAACCTTCACCTGGATGACCAGATGACCCTGCTGCAGTGCTCCTGGCTGTTCCTCATGTCCTTCAGTCTGGGCTGGCGGTCTTACGAGCAGTGTAACGGAGGAATGCTCTGCTTCGCCCCCGACCTGGTCATCAACGAGTACGTCCCTCCCTCAACCCCCTCCCTCCCTCACCTCCCTCCCTCAACCCCCTCCGTCCCTCACCTCCCTCCCTCAACCCCCTCCCTCCCTCACCTCCCTCCCTCAACCTCCTCCCTCCCTCACCTCCCTCCCTCAACCTCCTCCCTCCCTCACCTCCCTCCCTAAACCCCCTCCGTCCCTCAACCCCCTCCCTCCCTCGCCTATTTACAAAAGTGGATACCACCTTTGAAAACAGAAATCTTGCCATTCAAATTGACTTCAAATGCATCGAATCTGTTCCAACATCCTATCGGCTGCATTTTCGATGTCGGACTGACTTCCATACGTCCACATCTTAACATCAACTCCATCAACTTAGTATTTTTTTATTTATTTTTTACATCGCCACCGGTACTTGCAGTTAAGTCGACACCGCAAGCTGTAAATATTTTAATGAGAAACCGGATTCAACAGGATTCAAAGTGAGGTTCGTTGCGCGGTTTGCTTAGCGCTGGCCTCGGGGTTCGCTTCAGGGTTCAGGGGAGGGCAGAGAACCAGCCAGGCCACAATGGCGCACAATCCTCAGGTTGCCTGTGTAAGAGGACACACAAGCTTTAGACTTGAGCATTTTAAAGAGTATTGTTTGCCTCTTGTGACGGAGAGATTTGCTAAACCCCCAAGAATAGATGAGTCACAATCGCCTGTTCGCTTTGCCGTCTCACCGTTTTGTTACTGTTCCTCGAAACGAGCGACGCGTTGGTTGGTTGATGGATTGTGTGTGTGTGCGTTTGTGCCAGGGAGCGAATGAAGCTTCCCTTCATGACGGACCAGTGCGTGCAGATGCTGAAGATCTCGGAGGAGTTTGTGAAGCTGCAGGTGTCGTACGACGAGTACCTCTGCATGAAGGTCCTGCTTCTGCTCAGCACAGGTACGGCCGAGCGCGACTCTACCTACACACACACACACACACACACATTTACATTACATTTAGTCATTTAGCAGACGCTCTTATCCAGAGCGACTTACAGTAAGTACAGGGACATTCCCCCGAGGCAAGTAGGGTGAAGTGTCTTGCCCAAGGACACAACGTCAGTTGGCATGACCGGGAATCGAACTGGCAACCTTCGGATTACTAGCCCGACTCCCTCACCGCTCAGCCAACTGACTCCCTCTCACACACACACACACACACACTTCCTGCTCTTCCAATCCGCGCTCGGACCAGGAAATGTGCACCATGTACCGAACGTCAAACCTGATCGCGGGAACCGCTCACATGGACAACCACTTACGGTTGAATGTGATGAGGCGTTCCCGCTGGCTTTTGAGGACTTGGATGTGTTGCCTTACCAGGTGTTGTTTTGAAAGCGATGAGGAAATCCACTAGTTTGGCCACAACCGGTCTGTGATTACCCTGGCACTTTAGAGCTCTCTGGGGGGGAAATACAGCAGCGTGACAAATCATTACCAAAGCAGTTATAGCACCTTGGATTTCCATATACATTTCCATGTTGGCTTGAGTTTGCAAGTTATTTTTATTTTTTATTACTGGAAAATGAATGGGTTTGGTAAAGAGTGCATTTTGCGTGATTTGATTGTGGCTTAAAAGGAAATGACATTTTACATGCTCGCCATGTATTTTTATACCCGCGAGCAATTTCGGTTGGTTCCTCGCCAGACGGTGTTTTTGCCGGGACAGTTTGTCTCTTTGTTGGCTCACGGATGGGAACCCGGACAGACAGCCACCAGGGGAACATGGACACGGAGGAATCCGCTCCTGGATTGGTCAACTTAATCGCTGTATTAAACTGAAAGTTTTGATTCATTCGCAAAACCAATTCAAAGATTCTCCTCCAGCTCGCTCCAAATCCCTGCGCCTCTCTGACATGTTTAAGGGAGGTGGTGGTCTCTGGCCTCAGAGATATTTCGTATCACCCATCTGCTATGGAAATCAGTCGTGTTTGAACTTCTCTGGCTACGGTAGGGTTTAAATTTTTTTTTTTGCATAATCTCCTGTCTGTAAAGTGTGCCGGATTTGCCTGGGCACTGTTCCAGTACTGAGCCAGTCCGCTGTCCGGGGCATGACTGTTTCCTGTCTTTCACGGCGCTTTGCATCGGCAGTCTCCCCTTCGCCTGTGTTTGTGGTTGGGGAGGGGGGAGGCCGGCACTGTTGTATGACAGACACCATCCAGAACAGGCTGCTCGTTGTCTAGAATAGGGTTGGGGAGTGAGTCAGATGGGATGTTCGTACCAAGCCTGGGCGCAGGTCAGAGTTGAGCCCCCCTCGCTTATGTTGTGTGTGTGTGTCCCCTGCAGTGCCGAAGGACGGGATGAAAAGCCAGGCCATATTCGACGAGATCAGGATGACGTACATCAAGGAGCTGGGCAAGGCCATCGTGAAGAGGGAGGAGAACTCCAGCCAGAACTGGCAGAGATTCTACCAGCTCACCAAGCTACTGGACTCCATGCAAGAGGTGAGTCTCAAGCCCCACCCACCCCCCAGTGTCACTCTGACCCCCCCCCCACCCCCCCCACCCCAGTGTCACTCTGACCCCCCCCCCCCCCCCCCCCCCCCCCCCCCCAGTGTCACTCTGCGCCTCATGTTACCGCCCCATTGTTACGGTCAAGGTTCCGTGTCACGCTGGCCCCGGAAGACAAGGGGTGCACTCTCTACATTTGAACAGGGCACAGAGTGCGCACAAGTGGCATCGTTGGAAAGTTACACCTTTCACCAAAGTCGTTTTCTATTGAAGCGTATTGGGCTCCGATGGGTTGTCGTACAGTTCTCCAAGCTATTCATGTTTTTATCGAGCCAAACGACATCCTCCCACGTAGACACTTTCACTTGTTTTCCTCTCATCTACTCTCCAGTAGTTGGCTGAACTAACGCTAGTGGTAATTGCTCTTGAATTTTGTATTCTTTATTGAATGTGTTCATTAAAATGCGTGTTCTGGGTTTGGCATTTCTACAGAGTGCCCTCACGTCTGAATTTAGCGTGGTGGGGGATGTGTTTGTGTTCGATTGTGCCTAATCCAACATCCTCTCTCCAACTCACCAACACTGCACAAATCCCACCCAGCGGGTTTTGCTTTAAACCGTACCTACGCCATTCGTAGTTTTTTACGGCGGCATTCGGTGAGTTTGTGCCCGCAATTGGTTGTATGTGCTTTGAGATGGAAGGGGAAGGAAGAGTTGAAAATGGCGAAAATGATGAATGGACGTCAGGGGCCTTTCTACCTCAGCCAACGTCTTCAGTTTCCCTCGTCTAATGAATGGCTTGTTGAATGGACGAGTTTGGCTCGAGCCAGGAAAGAGTCTCACAGAGGCCGTGAGTGTCTTCTCAGATGACAGTGTCCATGTTAGGCTGCCAGCCAGCGGGTCAGAGAGTCTGAGTCTGTGTCTGAGAGTAGCCGTGTGAATGTCCGGGGTCAGGGCTAACCCTGCCGAGCCCAGCCAGCCAAAGCAGGCCATGTCTTCAGAGAGACCCTCTGCCTTTTCCTCACATAGAAAGGGTTAGGGTTACCCAAGCAGTGTGTGTATTCTCAGACGGTTAGGGTTCAGGGTAGCCAGCCCAGAGATGTGTCTGACAGCTGTGTGTGTATTCTCAGACGGTTAGGGTTCAGGGTAGCCAGCCCAGAGATGTGTCTGACAGCTGTGGATGTGCCCTCAAATAGAAAAAGGTTTGGGCTTAGCCACCCAGCTAGCCCCGAAGCTACGTAACCGAGGCTGTGTTGTCTCCTCAGATGGTGGGATGCCTGCTTCAAATCTGCTTCTACACGTTTGTCAACAAGTCGCTGAGCGTGGAGTTTCCCGAGATGCTGGCGGAGATCATCAGCAACCAGTTACCAAAATTCAAGGACGGCAGTGTCAAGCCACTGCTGTTCCATCAGAAATGACTGCCTTAACCGATGACACCCTGCCTTAAAGAGAGAGGCCCTGGTCTGAGCCCTCTGCCTCCCTGATGCCCAGGACCCCAGCAGCCATCAGCCAGCCAGACCCATGCTCTTCACCTCCTCTCAGCCATCCAGCCCCAGCCCCACCTCTCTCAACCAGCCAGCCCCAGCCCCACCTCTCTCAGCCAGCCAGCCCCACCTCTCTCAACCAGCCAGCCCCAGCCCCACCTCTCTCAGCCAGCCAGCCCCACCTCTCTCAACCAGCCAGCCCCAGCCCCACCTCTCTCAACCAGCCAGCCCCAGCCCCACCTCTCTCAGCCAGCCAGCCCCACCTCTCTCAACCAGCCAGCCCCAGCCCCACTTCTCTCAACCAGCCAGCCCCAGCCCCAAAACTCAGCACCACTTCAGCCATCCAACAGCCCCAGCGCCTGTACCACCTTTCATCAGCCAGCCCAGAACCCAGCACCACGTTCTCTACCTGAACAGATCAATAGACTGACAGACGTTACTGGATCTGGTTCCCAGGGGACTCAACCAGAGAGAGGAAAAGGAAAATGAGAAACGGGGAGTGTGGAAATGACACTTGGGAGACTCGCAAACAAACAAAAAAGACCCTTCTAGAATCAAGAGTTGCCGCCACACTCTGTTTGAACTGTGAATCACTTAAAAACACTAAACTATTGTGAAATGGGACTATTCAGACAACCCCCCAAAAAAGAGAAAAGAAAGGAATATTTTCTATTGATTTTATGCATGCACACCCCAATACACACACACACACAGCGGAATTGTTTACACAAGAATTATGACAAAAGGGAAAACTTGTGCCTTTTTTAAGCTTTGCAGGCTGTCAATAGCCTATTGTCTCAAAACTGTCAAAAGCGAATATTTTACATAGGAATCTAAAAACCTTTGTACTCTGGTATTGGATGTTCATTTTATTTTATTTTTTCTTCCACCGGCAGTTTGTGTTGTGCTTTTTGTCAAAGCAGTCATGTTTGAGCTGTAAACGTGGCAGCTCACCTATACTCAACGCAGCAGTCAACATCTCTCCTACGGTACAACATTTTTTTTTGTCTATCTGGAAATGAACATGCTAAGGCCATTAATGTGCTGAATAATTAATGAAATATTATAATGTTAATATTTGTAGTATTAATTATTCTAATTTGATCATTTGTTCTTTCCCCTTCTTTTATGTCGGCAGTGAAATGATGTTTGCTTTTGTTGTACTTTTAAATGTAGGTAAAGTACCCTACAGTACGAGCGTTTATTAGGATGAAACTGGGCAGGTCTGTGTGTTTGAAACCGTCCTATAATGGCCATCTAATTCAGAGTGCCTCTGTGTGGTCACCAGGAAGAGAAAGGGAAGCTTCGAGAGAACATGACAGAACAGACAAACGGAGGGAGACGGAGAAATCCGCTCTGGACGTACACGTCCTCTGTCACGTGCCCAAGTTGGGCCTGATCGCATAGCAGGGATAGATTTTAAGTGCCAAAAGTGCATTGCAGAGGTTTTTTTGTTAATAGAATTCGAATCATGTCATAGATATTAGATTTTGTTCCTGAAGATCCTTCACAGACCATATATTTTTGGGGGCGTCGAATTTTGTGGTAAAGTGTACAGTCTACGGCGCACTAAGTCCTCCCTCCCTGAGTGGTGCCCCTCTCTCTGAGGTAACCAATCACACACCAGCTACAGTATGTGAAAGCCATAGGGTTCCCCCCCCCCCCCCCCCCCCCCATTGAATGTTTCATAGAACCTCGGTCTTCATAACCATCAAAGCCTTCACAGATGACATTTTCAAACGAAGGCAGCGAACCCATAATGTTTCCAAACAGGAGGTAGAGTTCCCATGTAAAACACTAGTGCCTCTACTGTACGACGGGGGCCACGTTTACTGTGAAGGGGGCGCAGTCCTCGGGCGTCGCTCTGTCTCGCTGCTGCGTAAGCAGCTACTCCGGCCCAATCGAACCGGTCCGGATCGAGTCTGACACCGGGAGAAGACTCGTAAAGCCCGTTTCCTTCGAGCCGTCATTGCGCATACGCCACGTATCCGCTGGTTTGCCGGCCCCATCGAGAGGGCACGGCAAAGCAGCTTGGGAGGAACGACTCGCTCCTGAAGTACAGTATTATAGAGGGCTCGCAGATCTTTCTGTTCTGGTGTCATATGGGCCGACCAGCTTAATCATATCCCCCGATGGTCACTTACTTGCCATAGTTGTACATAGCAACACAACATATCCACTTCGATTTAAACCAGAGTGTTTCTTACATATTTCATAACTAAATGTTTGACAGACTATTTTTACAAGGACATACCTGTATATTGTATTCCTTCTTTTAGTTCCAACATTGATTGATTCAAGGCCTTGTGAAAAAGGAGACAGAGAGCCATAGAAATTGGGTTTAAATTCAGGAATACAAAATGTAACAACTAACAATGCTTTTTTGAAATTGATTTCTACTGAAGACAACAATATTTTCAGTAATTTTTAATATATCAGCTTGATCCTCTTTGATATGAATCATTTTACCTAACATTTTTTTATATTGAATGAGTAAGAGAGTAAATACGTTTTTTTTTTTTCTTCTGTTAGTTGGTTTGTGTTTGACAAAGATGTATTGCTTATGTGCTTAGAAAGTGTTAAAACATGTCTGACTTGTAAGTATGTAAATTCTATAAATCAGTGGGAAAGTTTAAATGAAAGATCACTGTGTTATAATAAATGATGGGGAGGGGAGGGGTAAGGGACTGAATCATATTTTGTATAGTGCAACAGAGTGACCAAAGCAGAGAAAAAAAACAGAAGTATTCAAGCAGTTACATTTACAGTAGCACTTATTATCCGACTATATTACTTATTTTGTTTGAAAGTATCTTTTTTAAAGGTATAGGCTTTGGTGTCTCGTACAGTATATTGCTGTGAGGACAAAGCAGTCACTTAAAAAAAATAAAAAAGTCAAAACTGTGTGAAATTTAAAATCTACCAGAGCCTGGCAATTTGCACTACCCTCTTATTGGTAAAACAAAAAAAAAAAGAAGAAAAAAGAAAAAAATGGACAAAAAAAGTATATTTTGTTGAAAATACATGCAAATATTATCTAAAGATTTAAGGGCAGATCATATTTCACTGGTATATATGGCTTTCATTGATGTATGTTTTGTTTGTATTTCAGTTATGTAAATGTAATCCAATGTAAAGAATATACAGTGTCTATTTGTTAAAAATTGTTTGTATTATCTCTGTACTACCTCATCAGCAGTCAATGTCGATATTTTGACCTATTTGATTAAATGTTGGACTTAAGTGTTTGTGTAGTTTCTCAACATCTTGGTAGGGAGCTAAAGGCTTTTGGTAATCACTGATGTGATTGTCAGTAATGGTAGGAAGTTATGGTAATTTTATGAATTGTTTTTCCACATTAAACAGTTCACACAATAAAGGATTTTTCATTCACATATAATACGTTCTCTATGCTCTGTTCGAAGTTTCTGCAACTGAAGTTTTTAATAGTGTCCTGGAAGACAAACAGCCATTCAGTGTCATTCCTGTGAAATAGTATGAAGAACTAGAGAGGGTACCCTTTCTGGGGAAATTGTGAAGTGTGCTTGCAGCACAGCTTGGGCAACTTAACTATATCACCTCCAAACCTATTGTTTCAATTAATATCAAATGCCCATCATGTTCAAATAATTGGAGATTATTTGATTCATGTTACGAAAGGACAAACGCATCTGACATAGTATATATATATAAATAGATCTAGATAGACATAGATATTTTTATAGATATTTAAAACGAATAGTTAGATTTATGATGAAGATTGCATTATTAAAAAGTATACAACATTGTAAGGTTGTTTAAAGGTAAGGCTAAAGTCATTTGCTACCTACATAGCTTGCAGATGGAAAATGTTTCAGTTTTGCAAATTATTGTCAAGAATTAGCTTATTACTAACATGGCAAACATCTAGCTCTGGTGATTGTTGCATTAGATCTCATTTATCTGGATAGGTGGTATTGGTCATGTGATATAATTGCCAATCAACGCGAACAACCGCCAGGTGTGTTTCAAAAACAAGTGTGTGATTATGAGCAAGTGTGACTGTATTAATGAAATGTACTGTTATAGTGCTATGTAAGCAACCAACACTCCAAATTAACCATTAGTTGTTTTGTGTATTTGTCCTGACAGGTTGAGAGCAAATGCTGAAATGCTGCTCCCAACTAGGCCCAACGTTGCAATATTACGTTTCCCTAAAAACGTACAAAAACATTTATTTTTAATTAATCCTTCATTATCTGCATCAGAGGACTCCTACAACATTGTCTGACTGACTTTTTATTTTATTTACATTGTTTCTATATTTGGGTCTTACAGGGTTAATGTGGGCTTTTCTTAACCCTTGTGCTGCCTTCGGGTCACATGACCCAAAGGTTCATAACGAACCGAAATTTTTACCCAATACAAAAACAAATACAAATATTTTTCTTTTAACCTTCGCAATGTGGGGGGTCTGAGACAGCCCAACGGTTAAAAGAAAATGCTTCACTTTGTTTTTGTATGCGTTAAAGTTGCCGCAATACGACGGTGGGTCACAATGACTGATGGGTCAGAATGACCCGAAGATAACACAAGGGTTAAACATACATTTGAATTCCGAATGATAAAGCAGTGAGTCCCTGGTAGCCTAGTGCAGTGGTTCTCAATCCTGGTCCTCGGGACCCCCTGCCCTGCATGTTTTAGACGTTTCCCTGCTCCAACACACCTGATTCAAATGAATGGGTCGTTATCTAGTTATGCAGAAGCCTGCTAACGACCATTAATTTTAATCAGGTGTGTTTGAACAGTCAAATAAATATAATAATGGCAATAAGTATATACATGAGATATCAATTGTATCCAATTGTCCCCCCCCAATATATATTATTGGGGGACGACAATTGGACACATCCCCAAAATTCAAATCTGGTCAAAATGTCCCTCCCCCCCCAATATATTTATATACAAATATAAATAAAATATAAATGTGCTATGCTACGACGCAACCATGCACACTGTCCGAAATTATCATTAAAATTAATCTTATTCATAACTAATCGTAAAAGGTTTTCAGGGGGGGGACCATCAGACTCCCCAGCAGATTTCGTCCCCCCCAATGTTGACTCCATGGCTACGGCCTTGATTGTATCCAATGCTAAGAGTAAGCACACTAATAAGCAACCGTGCTAGTTCAACTTTGATATTTCTTTAATAGGTGATATTCTTTACAACTTTGTTCATGATTCATTTGATCTGAAAGAATTTTAAGGCTCAATAAAGATACATACAAAATGAGCAACTGAGATGCTAAAAAATTAAGTTAGTAATACACTAGAAATACAAAATATAAAATTTTAGACTTGAAAAATTATACCTTATCAAACATCATATTTACATTGTTAATACACCCAAAACAATTCAGTTCATGATCACATTTTTAAGTATTATAAATAAAATACATATGAACAAAGTAGTCTAGTTTCACATTAAAACATTTTTTTTTTACATTCTTCCCTATACCTTAACAAAACTATGCAAAAAGTTCTGTTAAATACTTGTTCAAAGTGAACCAAGTTTGGGTAAGATATTTCCAGGATAGATGAGACCAAGTAGTTATGGGCCTCAAGACAAGTCAGCTATAACAAAGGGACTAAAATCGTTCCCAAAATGAAAGTTCTTACTTTTGATGGGTTACCCTATCTTTAATTCTAAATGTCACCATTCAATAGGAAAATTAAATAATATCAGCATTAGGGACTAGCTTCCTACTGGCTCAGGCCCTGTCCTGTCTAACCAAATGCCAAAAGCGCTAAATGAAATAGCAGGCTAATGTTGCTAAGAGAGCAAAAACTCACATTTATAGACACACATTGGAAAACTGTCATTCAGTTACAAAAGTGTCCCCCACACCACCAACTTCATACCTGCAGTACACTGCAGGACATGCAAAGGGCTGCTACCTACAGATATTAAGGCCAGTCACTTTTGAACGTAATCTTTTCTTCTTCTTTTTTTTACAAACCAGAACATCTTACACAAGTTCAGTTGATTCTGTACCTGTCAATTTAAGACACTCAAATCAGTGGCAGTGAATTTGAATAAAAGCAAAGACTAAAAGATATACAAGACTTCATGGCAACGTCAGAAGATTTCAAACTGTCCCTTGATACACACACACGCACGCACGCACGCACTCACCCCCACGCATTCCAGGTTCATGACCACAAACAGCCTTTTCAGATCAAACAATAATAAGTGATATTTTTTTCTTCCAGTGCAGCTCCAGGGTCTGTCCAGGCCTCCAGACCAGGTCCTGGGTCATACAAACTCCACATAGTTCTCTGGTATCAGTCCAGTCCTACCGTCCAGTGTGCCTTCCAGCCAGCCGGGTTCCCTCGAGGGGTGAACTGGGGGGGTACAAACACAACTGTATGTGTACAAGGCACGTAGCTACAGAGGATGGATCGGGGTTATAGCTATGCTATGCTCAGGACTTCAAGGACATGCAACCCCAAGGGTCTTTATGTGGAGCAAGTTCACACCTCGGGCTGTTTGCTCATAGCTCCCCTAAAACATAGTGTGACAAAGTCAATACCAACCAGAGAAGATAGAACGGCATAAATCCTTTTAAAAACGGTGTGAATGTGGTTTTTGTTAAGATAGGCTGGGGGTGGAGGGGTTTTGACAAGTAGAAGAATGTAGATTTACCATGAGGAGATGGTGTCAGGTTTCAGATT
Organism: Osmerus mordax; assembly: GCF_038355195.1. Taxonomy (NCBI): domain Eukaryota; kingdom Metazoa; phylum Chordata; class Actinopteri; order Osmeriformes; family Osmeridae; genus Osmerus; species Osmerus mordax. Next base: position 4,579,143 of record NC_090074.1, on the reverse strand, counting down.
CATTAAGATAGCACCAAAGCTGCAGAGACTAGAGAGAGCATCCAGGAGAGGAGAGGACGACAGGAAAGGGGAGGGGACAACAGGAGAGGAGGGGGGGAAGAGGAGAGGACAGGAGAGGAGAGGAAGAGAGGGGAGAAGAGAAGAGAGGAGCGGAGAGGAGAGGGGAGGAGAGAGGAGCCATTTGTAGTCGTCAGAGGCTCACCATTTTCAAAGATGGTTCCTGCGATGAAGGATAGCTCCGAGTCGTGCTCAGCCTTACAAGCATACAGTGCTCTGGCCTTTCTGCCTGGGCCACTACAAAGAGAGAAAAAGGCCAATCAATACACTCAGAAAAATTTAAGAATAGCCACAATGACATCACCATGCAATGAAACAGTTAAGGCTTCTCTTTTCCCCAATGCAAACGCAAACTCTCTTGAAATGTAAGTGTATAACCCAATTCCCCCCAAAACAGTCTCTATACACGTTGATACTGGACAGGAGGTGTTGCTTAGTGGGTTTCTAGGAAAGGGCAGGGGAGGGAGTAGAGTGGGGGCAGGGAAGAATGTAGGCCGGACCAGAGGAGCCCTGGGGGGAAGCGGAGACGACCAGGTAAGGGAAGGTGCTGGGTGGGGTCCCAGGTCTAAGGAGGGAGTGGTCGGGGCAGGGTGGGGACAGGAGAGGCGCCCTGGAGGGAGAAGAGAGTCGGGGTTGCGCTAGGGCTAGGCAGGGAGGGGAAGTGTGAGTCATGCTGGAGACGTCAACAAAGCCTGTAGTAGTGAGAGAAGCCTGGCGGACAGATGACTGGCGTTGACTGCACTGACGTACGCACGACAGTAATATACTCATTATGTCACATAAGGAATGACTTCTAATAAGATGACGGAAGAGGATGAGTATCGAGGGGCGTGGCACGGGAGACAGACCTGACTGGGGAGGATTCGCTGGAGGCGGATGAGGTCGGCTGGGGGCTGGAGGGTGCGGAGAACATCGGCCATGAGGGTGAGCGTGGTGAGGGGGGGCTGGGGCAGGTCGATCTGAGACACACACACACGCACACTCTGTGTCACTGCAACCAGGCAGAGGTGAAATGATTTGTGAGCCAACAAGCATTACTGTTTGTGGTAAAAAAAATAAAAAAATAAAAAATAATAATAACCCTCCACTGGCAGTTATATTGGAGGCATTCATATTAGCATATTTACATTTCAGATGTGGGATCAGTTGGGTTCAAGTGCAAGGAGTGAGAGATGTGAGAGATGCAATAAACTCTTTTTGTGACCAGAGAAATAAGTCCTCCGCCGAACAAACGAACAGAGATCGAGAGGTCATAAAAACACAAGGCATACCTTGTAGGGATAGCAGGGCGGCTCTTTGGATTCAACCTAGAACAGCACAACACAGGAGGAGGAAGTATTAGTCACGCATGTTTACAACCACCGTGGGAAGGAATAAAAAGAAGGTTGAACGTGCAGATCTTTATTTCCATTTGAGGCTTCCGTCTTTGCTTGTCCCTCACTATAACTTCCGCTACCCCCCCTCCCCCTTTCCTTTGGACTCTCTCCTTCCTACAATCTCTCCATTTCTCTCACAGTAATGTGCATTCGTGTTAAAGACGAACGCGCTATGGACTGTCCTTCCTCCATCAGTGGGTGGACCGAAATGGGGTTTCCTGCGAGATTTGCAGACGACAACACAAGATGTCAGTGAAAAATGGGAGGAAGGAGGGGGGAGAGGGTGCGGGCTGGTAGCCGGTGAGAAGAGGAGGAGGTAGATTGTGTGGTGATGTGTTCGACCCCGGATAGCGGATAGATATCTGATTCTGCGGCCCTACTGACCCATGGATGACTCAGAGCCAAGGCGACATTCATCACTCTCCAGGGCAGCGCCCTGGGATGACCATTCCACACATGCTTTTATTAGCTAGCTTGCGTAACCGTCTTTGAACCGAACAGCTCATTCACATTCACCATTCTGGAGCGGAAAAATAAAATAAAAAAACTGCTCTTTCGGTGATGCTTCATTTCCATAGCAACAACCTTAAGTTGTCATGGTAATGAACCCAAACATCAATTACACACCAAGGTGTTGATTCTTCTTTTCTTTTTTTTTCTTCTTTCTGGTCGTCTGTTTAGCACCTTGTTTTAGAAATGTGCTCTCGCAAACGACAATCTGGTCCACTTGAGCGGTTTTAATCAAAGTGATCACGGAAGTTCTTTCTTTTTCTCCCCCTTCATCCATCTCCACAACATCATTCAGTCACAGTGTTCCAAGGAGCCACCCCAACCAGCAGCTTTACGAGGGGAGCCAACGAGAGTAAATAAAGATTACCTTATCATGCAGAGTGCCTTTTCTAACGCTCATTATTCAGCTGCCTCTCTGGAGGAGTGACACTCAACACCAGTGGTGTCAGTGGACCTTGTATTCACGGGGCGAACACAGGCAGGGCAGAAATGAATCCCCCGATATTGGAATCCAACGATCCCAGATCATGCAGATGCACGTAATAAAATATTTTTAAAAAATGGCTGAATGTCACCGCTGAGAACTGTGTAGCCGAGGATGATCTCAGCATGCATGATAAAAGCATTCGAAAGGCCTGTTAGTGATGTAATGAGGGGCCTTGTGTTTGTTTTGGAACTTATCTCGTGTCACGTGGACGGTCACATACGTCAGGGACTTCATCTGTTTTCAGTGGACAAAGGTCGGTCAGGTTTAACTCTGCGCCATAAGCCAGGCAGGCAGATTGTGGTGTCTTGTACACAGATTGTGGTGCCTGTTTGTCATTGAGATGGCTACATTTTGAATGAGGCGAAATCGACTGTTAATTCGGTCTTCAGTCATTTAGCCAGACAGCCAGCCAGACCCAAGCCACTAGTCTAGCATGTTCTAGAGGCTTGGGCTCCTATATATTACAGTTTGGCCCTTGTGCTGCCTTCGGGTCACAGTGACCCGAAGGTTCACAACGACCCATCGTTGTGCTGTGACAACTCTACCCAATACAACAACAAATAAAAAGCATGAGACAGAAAATGCTTCACTTTATTTTTGTATGAGGTGAGGTTGTGGCAGCACGTGGGTGGGTCACAGTGACTGAAGGGTCCCAATGACCCGAAGATAACACAAGGGTTGAATACCTATCATTTTGATGACTACGTCAGCAAGGATTTCAGTTTATGGGTCTGAAGGGCAAACCATACGGGTCTACATGCGAGTGATTGGTACACATCTGAAAGATAGTAAGGTTGTTACTGACCAAGAACTGAAATGTCTAGATGAATAAAAAGGTATAAACACCGATAATGTCGATGTGCCTACAGTCAATGCACACATGCCCTTACACTATCCCTAACCCTAGGCTGTAGCATCAGGAACACTGCCACCACATTTATGTGCCACTCACAGTGGACCTCTGGGGAGTCTACCATGGGGGACCACAGAACCAATAATTCTATTGTTTCAGGAGAGAGAGAGAGAGAGAGAGAGAACAAGGACAGACCTCCGCGGAGTGGAAACAGTGGAAGAGAATCCTCACAGTTGTTCTGGCAGAGCGTGTTCCGACCGGCATTGTTCATTACAGGGAAGTGGATAATTGAGGACAAGTTTCTAGCATGAGTCACTTGGGCTGGTCTCTCTCTCTCTCTCTCTCTCTCTCTCTCTCTCTCTCTCTCTGTCTCTCTCTCTCTCTCTCTCTCTCTCTCTCTCTCTCTTAACCCTTCTCTCTTTCTCTCTCTCTACCCCCTCTCTCTCTTCCCCTCTCATATTCATTATCTCGAACTCAACTATGTGTTGTATTTTCAAAAGAGATTCTAATCCTTCCCCTGGGATTTCCCCGAAAGAGGGAGGAGGAGGAGAGTCGACCTGACCCCCTTTACCCCTCAGCCTACCTTGGTCTCACATGCCAACCAAGGGGCCTGTCTGCTGAAAACTCACAATAGCCCCGAAGGATACCCAAAACCATCGTTTGGGGCATTCGCCATCTGAGAAGGTGCCAAAAACAAAGGGAGAGGTGCAAAACAGGGACTTTCAGGTCAAACTTGTATCCCTCTGAGAGAGGGAGGGAGAGGGCGCACGTAAAAAATTTGACCTCCCCCCCCCCCCCCCCCCCTCTCGGTTCAAAGATTAGGTTCTTGAGGAGTTCCTAGAAAGCAATTATGCTGCTGTTCAACTTTTCGGGGAGGTTCAAAGATAGGCTGGCAGAGACAGGTTGGCGGAGGCAGCCTAAACAATCTCTCTCTCGCGCTCTCTCTGACTGTCTCCGTTTCACCTGCTCTCTCTCTAAACAGACGACAATTAAGTCTGCTAAAAAATGCCACCGGGTCCAAGCGGGAAATCAATCACTTCTCCTTAATTAGCCGCGGCCCCATCTATTTCACAAAAAGAGAGATGGACGAGCGAGAGAGGCAGAGAGTGGATTTTGATACTTGAGACCCGACTAACATGGCATGTGTTTGCGTGCGAGCGTCACAGGATGTCTCACGTTACAGTACGAGAGCGAGCGACAGGTAAAAGGAGAGTGAGAGAGAGAGTCTTTGAGGGAAATATCTCGTCTTTTACGCCGCTTTTCCCCACAGGGTGCACTTGGCTTGGACTCCCTTTCCATTCATCCTGCTTTCCCCTTCTCTACACGTCTGTCCACACCCAACCTTCTCCAGTTGTCTGATGATAAACAGGCGAAGAAAGGAACAGAGAGATAAGATAGGGAGGGCGTCTATAAGAGTGTGCGTGTGTGCGCGTGTGTGTGGTGGACTCACAGGGAGTTGGGCCTGTTCTGGCTGGGCCTGGTGTCGGGGTCTCCGTCGTTGCTCGTCAGGCTGTTTCGGGGCGTCCGGCTCCTGCTGCTGCTGCTGCTGTTGTTGCAGTGGACCGATGAGGAGGACTGGCTGTCCTGGCTCGGGGCCGGGGGCTCGGAGACCGAGTTCACCCCCACGCTGTTTCTCTTCTCTACTCGGTGGAAAGCGGCCATACAGAAGTGACAGAGTTTGTAAACATTGAACTATCTTTTAATTGATTTTTTTTTTTATTGATTTTTTGGAACGATCCGAGGAGTGCAGCCTCGAAAAAGCCCGCGTCTACGCGTGACGCCACATATTCGACGCCCCGGCGTGTATAAAGGGTGCGACCGGCGCGCCTACCTTTCTTGGAGTGCGTGGGCGTGTGGAAGAGAGTGAGCGGTCTCTCGCTGCAGGACGCGGCTTTGCTCTCGCCGCTGCGTCTCCGGGTCGGGTCGACCTGCTGGGGAGCCTGCCCGCCTCCGACGCCGGGCGTGTCCCTGAAGATCTGGAACACAGGAGATACAAGCCGAGCTGTAATCATAACGTGTGAAAACACGTTATTTTTTATTATGACGTGATGATGGGCCTTTTTATGAATAGAGACTAAACAATTAGTTTGAGATAGAATCGTGTAATGAGACGATTTTTTACCACAAACACGTTGTTGAAACCATCGGACCAAAATAACTATAAAGCCACCAGTCGCTCCAGATTTCTGAAATGTAAATGTTTTGAAAACACGTGGAAAAGTTTGTGTTTGGCCTCAAACCGTTCTCAAACGACAACATGAGAACTCGGAATATCTCGTCGATGACCTCGGCCCACCTTCACAGTCGAGTCGCACGCCATCTTAGCACGCCCCAGAATCTATGGTGTCTCTCTTAACAACATGGCAGGCCATTCAGCCATGCAGCGCATTGGAGAGACCCACATGACTAGCTCACTCGAAGTAGGTCATTAGTTCTCCCAGGGCCAAGCTCTGCTGGCTAACAGGATTAAAGGTACAGTTATGGCTCCCCCCCCCCCCCCAATGTGTACACTGACTGCAGTCTAGCCTAAGGGATCCCGAGTTCAGGATCTGCCCTGCCCTGCACTCGTCTCGCTCCCAAGCACAGAGAAACTCTTGTGCGAATTCCCCTCATGTTTAACTGGACACTCACACCAGTGAAGGTTGATATTTCATCCTGCCGGCCACAGATTTGTATGTTCTTTTTGTACTGAACACTCAGTCCAGGGTCACCTTGCAAGGATATGCTGTATCGCAAGGTCCAGCTGTGTGCTTATAAGTGTGTGTGTGTGTGTCTGTGCGTGTGTGTGTGTGATATCACATGTAACACCAGTTTCTTGACCACCATATACTGTTTTGGCCGTTGCCATAGTGACCCTCATAAGAGGCTTGGCTTAAGCAGCTTGGTGTAGAGAGAGAGATTTGAGGGGAGGGGAGGGGGGGGTCTTGATGTGAAGCGACAGTCGGTGGGCTCCGAGGGAGAATGTCATGTGACTCCGGGAAAAAACACAACCCTGGGGGAATGAAGGGATCGTCTTTTTCCTCAAGACTTCTCTTCCTTCCTTTCTTCCTCTTTCTTCCTTCCTTCCTTCCTTCCTGTCCTTCCTTCCTTCCTTCCTTCCTCTCTTCTTCCTCCTCTCCTTCCTTCCTTCTTTCCTTTCTTCCTTCCTTCCTTCCCTCCATCCTTTCTCTTCTATCCCTTCTTTCCTCATTCCTCTCCTTTCTTTCTTTCTTCCCTCCGTCCCTCCATCCTTCCTTCCTCCCTTCTGCTACCCTTCCCTCCGTCCCTCCATCCTTCCTTCCTCCCTTCTGCTACCCTTCCCTCCTCCCTCCCCTCCCAGGCTTCCCCCTCCCCCTCGTCACGTTCATGCCGTTCTCTCTCGCGCCTCCTGCAAAAAGCCCTCCTCCCGGGTCCTCACCCTCTCGTGGTTCTCGATGAGGATCTCCACCACAATGTTCTGGAACTTGATGTCCATGATGGCCGCCACCGTCTCCTCCTGGGGGCGGAGCAGGGTGGGGCCGAAGACCACGCCCAGGTTGGCCACCGTCATGAGGTTCTGTGGGTGATGGCTGGCCACGCTGGAGGAGAAGGGGAGAGAGAGGGAGAGTGGCAGTACGTCGCTGAAGCTACAACTAGCGTTAAAACACCTTTCAAGACCTCCTCGACCACCCGGCACCACGCCCCGGAAAACTGTATTTATTTGTTTGTTTTGAACGGGGGCTCACTTTTCAAGGGTTATGGTAGTGTTGTTGTTTCGTTAACGGTTAATCCTGTCTGGGCGGGGGAAGGATTAGGGGAAGTTAAAAACTCGGCATCATAATGCATAATATCTGTGCTGTGCTGTCCAACACAGACCCGAGGGAACCCTACCCATGTCGATATCCCAAACCAGAGACAGACCCCCAGGGAGGACCGACATCTGGTTAATGTCCTCGACTTGTCCGTATTCATGGGCCTACGGTATTTTAATGCATGTAGACCAGGGAATTACAGCCTGCTTTTCCTCTCTGTAATCCTCTTCGAATACGATGAACAACAACAGCTTCCCACAAATGCGGAAACACAAACACACACACAGAGAGAAAGAGAGAGAGGGAGAGAGAGGGAGAAAGAGAAAGAGAGAGAGAGGGAGATAGAGACAAACAAAGCTGGGTTGGATGTGAACACCACAAAGGTGTTTTCACCCTGCGCTTTACCCGGCCAATCGGCTTATAGCCTTAAGCGGGGCGCGGAGCGGAGGAGAGTGGAGTGGAGGAGGAGGGGGCGGGGTTTTGTTACCAAGTTAAAAGGGGGGTGGGCGTGGGGGGGGGGGGGGGGGGGTGGAGGGGAAGGGCGGAGAGAGGAGGGGGGCCTTTTCGCCAAACCTACTTTGCCAAGTGTTGGGTGAGCAGCTCCAGCATCTGACGGTTCTTCTCGGGAAGACGGTGGACAATGCTGTGGATCTCCGTCACTCTGGCCTCGGGATTGTCCAGCTCTGTGGGGAGAGAGGAAGGAAGGGAGGGGAGGGAGGGACATGGAAGGGAGGAAGGCAGGAAGAGGGGGGGAATCGTTGGTTTCTTGTGAACCAAATGTCCTCGACGGGGCGAGTCAGCGATGAGGTGACTGTGGTGCGCGGGTCTTCGTAGGTCGCGCGTCTATGCCGCGTGTTTATGCGGCCGCGAGTCGTTTGCGAACGAGGGCCCGCACGAGCGCGCACCGGTGTGTGTGTGTGTATAGGTGGCCGTCTCGAGGGTCGTGAATCACGGTGTTCCGACATGAGTTGTGGCAGACGTCACTGCGCGAGAGTTCGATCGAGAGCACACACACTGCGCCGCTCTCTCCCCCGGTCTTCCCAATCCACACACACACACACACTTTCAAAGCCAACACTGGACTCATACATCCTCCATGTCCTAAAGGGAAAGGCATTACCATCAATTTCAGTGCATTCCGACGGACAGAATCTGTTTGGTTTTTTTCTCCAGGTTTATGGGCCGCCATTTTTGGACAAAACAGCCCACACCA